>NC_025703.1:24457908-24472252 GCF_000633955.1 Camelina sativa | reverse complement strand
TATTATATCACTGGATTTTATAAATTTTAATTCGTCATTAGATCCCTATATATCTTAGCTATTGGTATAATATTATTACTTGTTTTCATTTTTATTGGATTGGATTTTCTAAATTTTAAGATTTCTGTAAAAACAGTATATCTACATATTTATATATAATGTTTTAGAACATAGTTATCCAAATTAAAGTATATATTCATGTCATTTTAATTGGTGATCATATGTTTTTTGGGCAAATATAATTATTGTTTTTAGCAAAAGAATAGAGATTGAGCCAGTTTCAAATGATCTTCGATTTTTTCACCATTAGAGCTTTATAAAATCATTAGAAATTTAACATTATTTATATTTCTGAAGATATAACTTTAAATATATATATATATATATATATATATTTACATCTCATAATATAGTTATATTATTATATTACAATACATGGTGAAATTAATTTAATTTTGAAAATATGTAGGGGATAATACTTATCAATTTTTGAATATATTTACCAATTTTAGAATTTATAGGAGCAAAAATATTGTGTATATAAATAAATTGAATAACAGTGGCAGTTGAAAAGTATATATATATATATATATATATATATATATAGCAGTGGCAGTTTAAGTAATTTTATGGAATACTAATGGTGAACAATAAATTGGGTACGAAGTTATCTGGCGACGACACGTCAGCTTTTTCTCCAGAATGCTTCTCTTTTAATATATAGGGGATTTCTCATTGTAGCAAAATAAGATCTCACTGAGTCGGTAAAAGAAAATCAAATCAAATACAAAACCATAATAAAAAGTTATTAAAAGTGTTATAAATAAAAAGTTTTACATTTGAATTTTTAAAGTTATTAAAAGTTGAAATTCTTTAAAATAAAGAACCATAATAAAATATATAAATTTTTTAATTTCAATGCATGATAAATCAAGGTTTCTGCTCATTCGTATTCAGAATCATTTTGGTCTCTTTTTTATTAATATGACTTTGAATCTTTGCCTAGTTTTCTTATGTGATGTAGGACATTTTTTTTTTTTTATTCATTAGTTGAGCAATATATGTTTGTTTAAAAAAATTTAAATTACATCATATGCAGAAGAAATAATAAATTTTATTAACTAAATATATTAAATAAAAAATAAAAATAATTTAAATATAAAATAAAATAAATGTGAAAGAAGAATCACATATTTTTGTTTTAATTAGGTTGAGAGATTTCCTTATCTTTTAAATGTTACATATAATTGGTTTATATGTTACTATAATTAACTAAATCAATACTATCCTTACTTACCAAAAATCAGACTAACCCGTATATTATGATACACATATGTCACAAGTTTATAACCAAAAAATCATAAATATATCTATTATATAGTCTACAAAAAAATGTCGTGTACTTCCGTTTTATTATATAGGAGATTAGACCTAAGATTAACTTTAAATGTAAAATGTTAATTTTATCTAATAACCATTTTTAGGATCCTCTTTTTTTTTTTTTTTTGCATTCACAACACATTGATTTCCAAAGACGGTTTACCATATTAAGGTGTTAGAATGATATATTTGAGAAGATTAATATCCAAATGCTTTATATACATTTAGTATACGGAAAGGCGAAAAAACAACATAGCCCTATATTGTTATAGAAATTGACCATCAATCTCAGTCATTAGTCATTATACACAAAATGACTAAAGTTTTTTATGTTGCTTTATCTTTTTATCTTATTAACATGAACCGATGGACAATAAAAATACCCCATGAGTTTCTTTGACCGTCTGATGCTTTCACTTGGATATGCACATCAGCACATCTATCACATTCACATCTATCAGTAATAGGTTGTCTCTCTAGATCGTACGACGGCAACATGAGTAGTGGTAACAATTATACTATATTTCAACTTGGAAGGTGTGTCTTCTGTATTTTGAATGGAGATTGGAGAAGGTGTCTTCTGTACTTTACAAGTTGCAAATTTCTACTCCAATTGATTAGAATCATATTAGGGTAGCTTACTATTTTGGTTTCTTTATATAGGTACATTTGTATATTGCATTTTTATTATTAATAAATAATTGTGAGTTTAGGTTTCGTAGACATAGATTTTCCCCTGAAGCTATTAGTTTGGTCGTTTCTATTTCAGTCTTCTTCCACATATAGCTACTAGCTATGCATAAATATAGTAGTGTATGTTTACAGTGATTTTTAATTGAGAAATACCCTATGATATAGCTAATAGCATTATATTAATTAAGTTTTTGTTCCAAATATAGCACACGCTCAAATATTTTTAATCTATTATTTCTGAAATTATTTTTATTTTACCTTCAAATTAATCATAATTTTCGAGATTAATATCGATGTGTATACAGAGAGAGAAAAAGAGTTGGTCGAGAGAACATAGAAGTCTTAGATTTCTCAGATCTTCTTCAACGAGAAACATGTCAGATGAATAACGGTGTTGAATTCCTTGATCCAGGAATCAAGGAATTTTTGATGGAGTAGTGTTGCAGTGATTTGCCGTCGCCGGTGACGTATGGGTTCGGCGAAGAGAGTTTTTTTTGTTTGTCAAACCGGCGAAGAGAGTAGTAGTAATATAAGGATGATTTTGTTGATGATGCAATGATGAGATTCATTAGGGGTTTGAGACAGAAGCTACCGATTAAGGATCGTTTGATAAAGATGAAGTTCGTTAAGAACTATTTCTCCGACGGTGAGATGATCGAGATACTCATGATTTATCACTTGGATAATCTGTGAAGCTTTCGATATCATATATTCTTCTTCTTCTCTGGCTAAGCTTGCAATGAAGCTTCCCATTTGTTGATGTCCAAATCAGTCATAATTAGAATGTTTAAGTTCGGTAAAAAGATAGTCGAAGTTTTCTTCTATTAATCGATGTCAAAACACAAAAGACGGGTTACAATACAACTTAGACGAGTTAGCAAGTAATGAACTTGTTTAGAATGGACGAGTTAGACGGACAAGTTTTCGAATCCTTCGTTTTTAACCTTTAACGGGTAAAAAGCCTTGTCTCTCCTTTGTTCTCTCCCCTTGATCGAACGTTGTGCGCCCGCTTTTATAGGGAACTGTGTCGGTTCGTCCATTACAAAGACCAAAATACCCATTCCCTTTCTAAAGGTTTATTTGGGCCTTCTTATGGGTTGGGCCTTTTGTTAGGTTACGGGCCTACCCCTAACAGTAGCCTCCCTCACCCCTAGTTCGTAGTTTTTAAGCGAAGAACTATATCGGGGGTCGAACCTACGACCTTTCTTTTCCGTTGGAGTCCGTCGCGGAAACCCAACTTGCCTGAACGGACGTGGGCCTTCACTCTTGGTCGTTGGGATGATGATCTTTACACAAGGTTCGAGGAAGCGAAAGGTCGCGCGTTTGATTACGCGGTTTTTGATGTTTTGGGGTCGAATCATCGTATGCGGTTCTTGACGCGCGTGAGATCCGAAAACTGTACCGTCGCCGAACGCGTACTGCAATGATTGCGTCTCTAGAATCTTCCTTCCTTTCCTATAAATACCGCTTCTCCACCCTTCTTATTTCATCTTCTCGAGCTTTGCTTCCCCCACTCAGGTATTCTTTAAAAGACCCCATCCCCGGCCATCTATGGCCGGAGAGGTTCTCCCGTCCCTTTACACTACTTAGTCATATTTTAGGGCCCATTCCTTTAAACAATGTTCGTTTGCACATTCTGTGATTCATACATAATCCTTATGATATAATACTTAGAGTAATAAATATTCGATATTCATTAAGTAATCAAAGGATTCGATACAACTTATGAGTTTGCATAATAAGCTAGAACAAGCTGTATAATCGATCCTATCTACCCTTCACACCACCACTCATCTTCCCGGCCATGAGTCCCGCGCCTAAGCACTTCCTTTCCCGCGATCACCCTCCTTTCCTGAAACCAAGTAGGCATCAATAACATTCCCTTTCCCGCTGTACATGTCATGCAATGCACGCTAGGTACTAATAACCGTCCAGTACAGAGATCGGCCGGTAGAGAGTTATCCCGCGCATCAGTTCGGACGGTGTACTGGGGGTCTGTACCGATCCCTGTCCAACCGCCGAGCCGCGTTTACTTTTCTCCGCCCGAATTGTCCGTACTTGGACACCCCGGATGGTACGCTGATCGGTAGGGAGGTAGCATGCGCATCAGTTCGGACGGTGTACTGGGGGTCTGTACCGATCCCTGTCCAACCGCCGAGCCGCACCCCCTTTCCTCCGACCAACCGGACCAACCGAAGCATTACTTATGCTTATGTTTGATGCACTACCCCAATTCCCAGAGCCTATATGGACGGTACTGTACCGTACCTCCGACCCTTATTACCCTTCTCGCCGAACTCTTTATTTCTCGGATCCTTCTTCCTGATCTTTACTCGTACTCTCGAGTTTTTGGTGTATTTTTCTGTATCCGAACGTGTCTTCAGAATGAGAGGATCGCCCCCTTTATATAGGGTCCTGGGCCGCGGTTTTGGCCCCAAAAGGCACCCTTCGGACGAATCCGTTCATTCACTCCTGTTCGCTCATGTACGCTCGCCGTACCCGTTCGGCCATGGCCATTAGGCCGTGCCCTTTCGGTCCCGAGCTCCCAGCTGGTCAGTGAACTGTCCACTGTCGTCCAGCTGGTCGAGCTGGGTCGAGCTGGTCGAGCTGGGCAGCTGGTCGAGCTGACACTAGCTGACCGAGCTGACCGCAGCTGGCCTCAAGCTATCCAGAGCTGGCCGAGAGCTGTCCGGAGCTGGCCCGGAGCTGTCCGGAGGTGGCCCGAAGCTGTCCGGAGCTGACCAATACTTGTCCCATACTTGGTTCGTTTTCTCCCCTTGACCGAGCTAACGAGTAGCTCTTCCCCGACTTGTCCGAGATCACCCTTCCATCCCGGACCAAGCCATGGCCTACGATCCTATTCAGGATCGCGGGCGTTACAAGTCTCCCCCCCTTGAAGGGGATTCGTCCCCGAATCCGGATCAAGTTGATCTTCACCCATCTCCTTGAACCACTTAGGAAAATCGGCCTTCATCTTGTTTTCAGTTTCCCAAGTAGCTTCTTCCCGTCCGCCGCAGTTCCACAAGATTTTTACCATGTTCATCTTCTTCCTGCGCATTTCCTTTACCATTCGATCAATGATCCGAATAGGTGTTGCTTCCACGGTCAAGTTCTCTTGCAACTCGGCCGGAACATCTTCGACCACTTCATCCTCTTCTCTTAGGCATTTCCGAAGTTGAGATACATGGAACACCTTGTGGAAAGCGTCTAACTTTGGTGGTAACTCCAGCTTGTACGCCACCGCACCTACCCGTTCAAGTACCTTGTACGGACCAACGTACCTTGGGCTCAACTTTTTCCTCTTAGTGAAACGCCCTTTTCCCTTATAGGTCATGGCCTTAAGGTACACCAAGTCACCCACTTCAAACTCCAACTGTTTCCGACGCTTGTCCCCATAACTTTTCTGTCGGTTTTGGGCTTCTTTCAACTTGATTTTTAAGAACCTTAGCTTGTCGGCCGTTTCGTCCACAATCCCGGGTCCGAATAACGTCCGTTCCCCAACCGGCGTCCAGCACAAAGGCGTTCGACATGCTCGGCCATATAGCGCTTCATAAGGCGACATTCCGATACTAGCTTGGTAGCTATTGTTGTATGCGAATTCCACCAAGTTCAAGTAACTTTCCCAGCCTCCACCCCAATCCAGTACGCATGCTCGCAACATATCCTCGAGCGTCTGAATTGTTCTTTCGGACTGCCCGTCCGTCTGTGGGTGGTACGCTGTACTCAAGTTCACCCTTGTTCCCAGGGCCTTTTGAAAAGCTTTCCAGAATAGCGAGGTAAACCGTGTATCACGGTCTGAGACAATGCTCACCGGTACCCCGTGAAGCCGGACAATCTCTTCCATGTACCTGGCCGCGATCACTTCGGCCCCATCCGTTTCCGCGATTGCGATGAAGTGTGCAGATTTGGTCAATCTGTCAACCACTACCCAGACTGCATCGTGTTTCCACTTGCTCATAGGCAACCCAGTCACGAAGTCCATGGTCACATGATCCCATTTCCATTCCGGCATGGGTAGACTTTGGACCAAACCGCTCGGTACCTGATGCTCGGCCTTAACGAGTTGACAGGTTTTACACTTAGCAACCCACGCGGCCACATCTCTTTTCATTCCCTTCCAGTGATAGTATCGTTTCAGATCGCGATACATCTTGGTCGAACCGGGGTGGATTGAGAACTTAGACTGGTGCGCTTCCCTTAGGATTTCGTCCCTTAGTTCCTTACTTTGCGGCACACACACCCGTCCATTCACCACAATGGTTCCATTGTTCGATGTTTGGAACTCAGTCTTATTATTCTCCGCCCAACCCTTTAGTTCCTTGTCCTTTTCCTGAGCCAAACGAATTCTACTAAGTAGGTCCGCTTGATCAGCTGCCCCTAAGCCCAATGGCTCCACTTCTCCCGACAATGCATTTAGATGCAAGGTCCCCAGCATATTAACCAATGCTTCCTGATTTTTCTCAGCTTCCACATCGAAGCGTCTCCTACTCAAAGCATCTGCGACTTGATTCGCCTTTCCCGGTTGATAGGCAATATCCAAGTCATAGTCTGCGACAAACTCTATCCACCGTCTTTGCCTTAGATTTAACTCTGGCTGGGTGAATATGTATTTCAGACTCTTGTGGTCGGTGAAGATTTGAACCTTGGCTCCATAGAGATATGAACGCCAAATCTTCAACGCGAACACCACCGCGGCCATCTCTAAGTCGTGCGTTGGGTAATTCCTCTCGTGCTTACGCAGTTGCCTTGAAGCATATGCGATTACACTGCCCCTTTGCATTAACACACAACCTAGCCCGGTTATAGAGGCGTCAGTGTACACTATGTACGGCTCGTCCGTTTCCGGCAACACCAGTACCGGAGCACTTGTGAGCATCGCCTTTAACTCCGCGAAACTTTTCTCGCATTCCTCCGTCCATAGGAACTTGGTATCTTTCCCCGTCAATCGCGTCATTGGCTGAGTCATACCCGCAAAGCCTTTGACGAATCTTCGGTAATATCCCGCCAACCCAAGAAAGCTCCTTATCTCGGTGGCATTCCTCGGACGTGGCCAGTCCTTTATCGACTTGATCTTTTCCGGATCCACGG
Organism: Camelina sativa; assembly: GCF_000633955.1. Lineage (NCBI taxonomy): Eukaryota > Viridiplantae > Streptophyta > Magnoliopsida > Brassicales > Brassicaceae > Camelina > Camelina sativa. The sequence goes on along the minus strand of NC_025703.1, from coordinate 24,465,091 downwards.
ACACTCCTTGGTCCGAGACAATGTGTCCAAGGAACCCGACACTCTTTTGCCAAAACGAGCATTTGCTTAATTTCGCGAAAAGCTTTTGTTCCCTTAACCGCACCAAAACTGCCCTTAAATGATTCTGATGAGTCTCCCAATCCTTCGAGTAGACAAGTATGTCATCAATGAAAATGATTACAAACTCGTCCAAGAATTCCCGGAAGACACCATTCATCATCTTCATGAAGGCTGCCGGTGCATTGGTCAATCCGAACGGCATAACCACAAACTCAAAGTGGCCGTACCTCGTCCGGAAAGCCGTTTTCCGAATGTCCGATGGCTCTATCGGAATTTGATGGTACCCCGAGGCCAAGTCTATCTTTGAGAACCACTTTGCACCTCGGAGGTTATCCAACAACTCGTCTATCCGGGGCAATGGGTACTTATTCTTCACCGTAACCCTATTCAGCCCCCGGTAATCAATGCATAGCCTAAAGCTACCATCCTTTTTCTTCACAAACAAGACCGGTGCACCCCAAGGTGAACTACTTGGTCTGATAAACCCTTTTTCCAACAATTCTTCCAATTGTTTCTTTAACTCCGCCATTTCTGCCGGTGCCATCCGGTAAGGCGCTTTAGATATAGGGGTCGTCCCCGGTTCCAGCTCGATGGTGAACGGATCTGATCTATCCGGTGGCACTCCCCGTACCGCTTCAAACACATCGGCAAATTCATTGGCTACCGGAATCTCATCCAGTTCCTTATTTTCCCCAACTTCCTTTGTTGTGATTGTGGCTAAGTACGCCTCACAACCTTTCTCCAGCATCCTTTCCGCCTGGATTGCTGAGATGATCAAACTTCCCGAAGTTGATCTTATTCCCTGGAATCTCAATGTTCCTTCCTTTCCCTCAAAATTTACTCTCCCTCGGTGACAGTCAATGTGAGCCTTGTACTTTCCCAACCAGTCCATCCCCAAGATAACATCATGTTTCATGAGTGGCACAATGATTAGGTCAGTAGGCATATCCACACCATTGACAATGACCGATATGCCGCGAACCACACCGTACGGGAACATCACCTGCCCGCCGGCTGCTCGGACCAATCCATATTCGGTGTTTGGTTCTCTCTGGAACCCACCTTTCCCTATCATTTCTGGGCTCACAAAACAGTGTGTGGCCCCCGAATCAAACAAGGTGTGCGTTTCCACACCACCTATACTTAAGGTCCCTACACATTCCTCTAGAATGCTAAGTACCCTTATCCCCCATAGACATGCACCATGATGCTATGTAATGCACGAATTGAACTAAAAAGGGTTCTCGTTACATACCAGTAATCGCCCTGTAGTTCCCATCGGCAGTTTCCTCAGACAGCTCATACACGCGTGGTGCAACAGCCTGTCTCTTTGGTGGTGGCGGTAAAGTTTCCTCGCCACGGTTTCCCCGTTGATCAAGCTTTGGACATTCCCTCTTAAAATGTCCCTCTTTCCCGCACAAGTAGTAGGTCCTTGGCCCATTGCCATTGTCCATCCTTGGACAGTTTCAGATCTCATGGTCTTTGCTTCCACATCGTCCGCATGCACCCACGGCCTTCCAGCAAGAACCGATGTGGTACTTTCCGCAAGTCTTGCACTCCCCATACCTGGGTTCAGACCTTGCGTTATCCACCTTGTCCCACTTCCTCTTTCGGTCGGTGGTTTTGGCTGGGTGAGTCGAACGAGAAGAAACTTTCTCGCGTTTGAGCTGTTTCTCTTCCTCTATCCCAGCTTCAATCATAGCCGCCCTTTCCACCACTTCCACGACCGAGTTAAAGACACCGTTCACGCAATGGTTGCGGATGTCCACCCTTAGTCCACGGATAAAGCGACGTACTTGTGCTTTCTCATCCTCAATTTCCTTTCCCACAAAGCGCCTAAGGCGACTGAACTCAACGTCATACGCGCGTACCGTCATCTCCCCTTGTACCAGGTTCAGGTACTCGCTTTCCAGTCGATCCCAAGCCTCCGGGGGAAAGAATTTCTTGTTGAATTCTATCTCGAAGTCCGCATAGGTTAGGACTTGACCACCTGTACGTTTCTCCACTGATACCCACCAGTCATGGGCTTCCTCTTCCAGGAAATGGACAGCAATGTCCTTTTGATACTCCTCCGGGCAGCGAGTGGAGTTGAAATTCCTTACGAGTCGACTCCTCCACTCGTCAGCCACAATCGGGTCCGTACTACCCGAGAAATGTTTTGTCTTTAGCCTTGTGACATGTTCCAGTGCATCAAGGTAGTCCTTTCTCTTTCTCGGAGAATCTCCAGGACCTACCCCAATGGTCCCCGCAACAATCTTGCTACGTACCGTTGGTACCACAGGATCCGGTACCAACGCCTTTGTGAGCACGTCCAGCTGTGCCATCATGGCCTTCATCGTTTCCCACTGTTCCTGGGACGATGGTACAACATTCGGTTGCCTATTCACGTCCGTAGCTCCGCTACTCTCCGGCTTATCATTATCCGGTTGTTTTTCTCCAGCCTCAGGTCCGACTGCAATCAGGGTGTCCGTGTTCCCTACGTCCGCATCGACCATAGTCTCCGCGTCCTTGGTCGCATCGACCATAGTCTCCGCGTCCATGGTCCCATCGGCCACCTCCTTGCCTTTTCTTTTCTTTTCCTTGCTGCTCTTACCCATCTGCAAAATTATGCATTAGTCACGGCTAAATTAACAAACCGCAAACAGTAAGAACAACTACCGCGAGATCCCATGAAGCCGATGAGTGGTGATGCCCCAAACCCGCACTACCGGTCCTAGAACCAAGCATGCTCTGATACCAACTTGAAAGACCCCATCCCCGGCCCTCTATAGCCGGAGAGGTTCTCCCGTCCCTTTACACTACTTAGTCATATTTTAGGGCCCATTCCTTTAAACAATGTTCGTTTGCACATTCTGTGATTCATACATAATCCTTATGATATAATACTTAGAGTAATAAATATTCGATATTCATTAAGTAATCAAAGGATTCGATACAACTTATGAGTTTGCATAATAAGCTAGAACAAGCTGTATAATCGATCCTATCTACCCTTCACACCACCACTCATCTTCCCGGCCATGAGTCCCGCGCCTAAGCACTTCCTTTCCCGCGATCACCCTCCTTTCCTGAAACCAAGTAGGCATCAATAACATTCCCTTTTTCCGCTGTACATGTCATGCAATGCACGCTAGGTACTATTAACCGTCCAGTACATAGATCGGCCGGTAGAGAGTTATCCCGCGCATCAGTTCGGACGGTGTACTGGGGGTCTGTACCGATCCCTGTCCAACCGCCGAGCCGCGTTTACTTTTCTCCGCCCGAATTGTCCGTACTCGGACACCCCGGATGGTACGCTGATCGGTAGGGAGGTAGCATGCGCATCAGTTCGGTTGGTTCACGGCGAACCTGGCGGTTCCCGATCCACTTCCGAGCCGCACCCCCTTTCCTCCGACCAACCGGACCATCTGAAGCATTACTTATGCTTATGATTGATGCACTACCCCAATTCCCAGAGTCTATATGGACGGTACTGTACCGTACTTCCGACCCTTATTACCTTTCTCGCCGAACTCTTTATCACTCGGATCCTTCTTCCTGATCTTTACTCGTACTCTCGAGTTTTTGGTGTATTTTTCTGTATCCGAACGTGTATTCAGAATGAGAGGATCTCCCCCTTTATATAGGGTCCTGGGCTGCGGTTTTGGCCCCAAAAGGCACCCTTCGGATGAATCCGTTCATTCACTCCCGTTCGCTCATGTACGCTCGCCGTACCCGTTCGGCCATGGCCATTAGGCCGTGCCCTTTTGGTCCCGAGCTCCCAGCTGGTCAGTGAACTGTCCACTGTCGTCCAGCTGGTCGAGCTGGGTCGAGCTGGGTCGAGCTCCCTGGCAGCTGGTCGAGCTGACACTAACTGACCGAGCTGACCGCAGCTGGCCTCAAGCTATCCAGAGCTGGCCGAGAGCTGTCCGGAGCTGGCCCGGAGCTGTCCGGAGCTGGCCCGAAGCTGTCCGAAGCTGACCAATACTTGTCCCATACTTGGCTCGTTTTCTCCCCTTGACCGAGCTAACGAGTAGCTCTTCCCCGACTTGTCCGAGATCACCCTTCCATCCCGGACCAAGCCATGGCCTACGATCCTATTCAGGATCGCGGGCGTTACATTCTTCCTTTCTATTATCTCGTCTCTTTTTTTCAGTTCGTTCGTACTTCGTATTTTTCATTACGACATCCTCCCAATCCGTAACCTCCGATCCTTCCGCCGCTAGTCACCTTCGACGAGCTACCTCCTCCGAATCTGGTGGTTCGGCCAGATCTATTCGTCGCAAGGTTTGGTCTCCGGTTTCTTCCGATTCATCGTCGACAGATTCAGATATCGCTCGGCTTGCAACGATTCAACACCGCCTTTCTTCCGACCCAGCCGTTTCAAGGTCGTCGGGACTTCCTTACAGGATCCCTTCCTTGGTTGACGAGCCGTTAACCGATGACCCGTTCTTTCTCGAGGAGATTGATTTCCCTCCGCCGGTTGAAGGCGCCTTTGCACATGTTGGTAGATCGACGCTGAAGATTGATTCGGCGATTGACGCGGTTCGCATTGGGAAGTTGGGCACTAAGCCAAATATTCTAATTCCGTCTCCGGCCCAACGTCCCTGGGATGCTCCTCCCGGCTTCATATGTCTCTCGGAGAAATTCTTTACTGAGTGTGGGCTCACTTTTCCTCTTCCCTCTTTCTGGATGACGTACTTTGCTCGGCGTAAGGCGGCCATTTCTCAATTTACCCCAGCAACTTTTTGGAACGTCCTGGGTCTCTCGATTATGGCCGAGGCTGCAGGAGTCGAGCTGACTTGCGACCATTTGGAAGAGTTGACGATTCTGAATCCGTCGAATCAGACTAAATCTCCTGGAATTTATTACCTGGGTTCGGCAAATAATACGACCCTCGTCGAAGGATCCAAGGGAAAAACATATAATTGGAAAGGCTCGTATTTTTTTCTGGAAGTTACTCCTGGGGTTCTAGAGGACCCGTACATTCCTTGGTTTTCTGGGTGGAACCCTTCACCCGGTAGCCTGCTGTTCTTGTTTAACTATCTTTCTGTTCTTGGTCGGGCTTTTGTTTTACCTAATCCCCCTTGGTTCATCATCTTTTTGTAGTTGTCGTCTCAAGGTGTCTTCTCCCATATCCTCCTACTCTTCAAGCTGAGGTTAACGCGATCAAGCTCCTTTGTCCCTACCTCTGGCCGGGTACCGAGTTGAAGAAAGGTCGTCCAAGGAAAATACCTGATTCATCGAGGAAGAAAGGTAACTCGATGTGTTTTTTTTTTAATCAGTTTTTGGTTCTGGTGCCCTTGCCTAAAACTGTTTCTGTTGTCCACGACTTTAGCCGGAACAATGGGGAGACTGAACACAAATGTTCCCGACGTATCTGCTCGCTACCGTCGGGTTCCAGAGTCTTCTTCCTTGCCTCGTTCGACTCCTCGCTCGGAGTCCCGTCCCGAGACTCATCCTGCCGACATTGGTTCGACCCAAAGAGTTCCTTCCCAGTCTCATCGGTCGGTCGAGACTTCTCCGAGACAGCCTTCCAAGATTCTTCCTTCGAACCGTCACATCAGGCCTGCCGAGACACTCCCGAGAAGGAAGACAAGCAAGGCTCCTCGTCGTCACTCTGAGCGTACAGATCCTTCGAAGAAGCAAAAGATGTCTGATTATGGCTGGAGCTTCACTCACTCCTCCTCAGCTCGTCCTTTTCTGGACGACCCTCAATCCTGTGCCGAGCTTTTTCGAAAGATTCATTTTGGTGCAGGTCACATACTTCCTGCTGAGAGGATGAAGGAAGAGTATGCGGTTACTGACGTTGCCCTCGTTCTCTTTTTTTTTTTTGCAGCTTATTGCATGATCGTAAGAGGTTCGCGTAACCCGTATGAGGTTCGCGCTACTATCGTCGCATTTGTGATCTGGAGCGATCATCCGGGAGCGTCGAGTTTGGCTGAGAGGGTTGAACGTCTCAAGGCCCAGCTTGGGGAGGCGGTTCAATCTAATCAAAGGTTGAACAATGAGGTTGCGAAGCTTGTAGACCATCGACGCAGATTAGTCTCAGAGAGGGATGGTATTAAGCAAAAGCTCGAGGCGTTTGACGGCTCTCGTAGCAGGCTGCAGCTTACCCTCAGCTCGGAGACGAAGAGGCTTAGTGATCGGCGTGAGGAGTTTGGGTACTTTGAGAGGATTAGCGCCTTTACTAAGTTGAGCGCTCGTGTGCAAAAGCTGCTAGCCAAACACAAGGGGTATGCTGACGCGGTCATGGCATCCAGGGAAAAATTCCTGGAATATAATCAAGCTGTTGGAAACGTCCAGATGCTCGAGACGCTCGTCGCCGAAGGTCAAATTTCGCTAACTGCCGTTGGGGTCAAGGAGGGGATTATCACCGTGATGTCTCAGCTGAAGGACGAGGTGGAAAGTATTGAGCTTCCGGACATTGCCGATGCTGATTTTGACGTTGCTTCGGTCTTTGTTGAGCCTCTCCCCTCTGTCCCAGATTGGGTCGCTTCTCTTGAGAGCGGGGGTGACGAGGATCGTGACGAGGAGGTTGAGAGCGAAGGGTCTGATAGTGGGGAGGCCGAGGCTGATGGGACCGAGCAACAGGTTGAAAAAGACGCGAGCGCTCCGAATGAAGAATGTCCTCCTGATGGACGTCCTCCGACTCCTGGCCGCGAGTCTCCAGCCAATGGTCTTGTTTCATAAATTTGTTTTAATCGTTATAGTTCCTGCCGTGTTTAGGGTCGACTCCTGTGTACGCTTACTTTTGCGCCGTGATTTGAGGTCAGCTCCCGTATATTAAACTGTCGTTGCCGGGTGCTGGCTCCTTTTGAATTTTATTATCGTTTTGCGTATTAATTACTTGTCATTTAATGGTTGTGATTTCTGAGGCGTCTATTACTGGTCGCCTATCTTTGGAAGTTGTGCCTCATACCGGATAAATAATCCTTCAATCTCTGCCAAATTCATTTCGTGTTTTGCTTTGGCGATTTGCTCTGTCTTTTGTGTCTAGGGAAAGTTTGTTCTGATGCCGGTAACGACGAGGTCGGCGTGGTTGCGGAGAGAGCGGTAGCGACGTATTATGAGGTTCGACGAACTTATCCGCTCCGATTACTACCATGCTCGCATTCAGCGGCTGAGGGCTTACATCATTGCT
>NC_025703.1:24452048-24457739 GCF_000633955.1 Camelina sativa | reverse complement strand
GCCGCTAGTCACCTTCGACGAGCTACCTCCTCCGAATCTGGTGGTTCGGCCAGATCTATTCGTCGCAAGGTTTGGTCTCCGGTTTCTTCCGATTCATCGTCGACAGATTCAGATATCGCTCGGCTTGCAACGATTCAACACCGCCTTTCTTCCGACCCAGCCGTTTCAAGGTCGTCGGGACTTCCTTACAGGATCCCTTCCTTGGTTGACGAGCCGTTAACCGATGACCCGTTCTTTCTCGAGGAGATTGATTTCCCTCCGCCGGTTGAAGGCGCCTTTGCACATGTTGGTAGATCGACGCTGAAGATTGATTCGGCGATTGACGCGGTTCGCATTGGGAAGTTGGGCACTAAGCCAAATATTCTAATTCCGTCTCCGGCCCAACGTCCCTGGGATGCTCCTCCCGGCTTCATATGTCTCTCGGAGAAATTCTTTACTGAGTGTGGGCTCACTTTTCCTCTTCCCTCTTTCTGGATGACGTACTTTGCTCGGCGTAAGGCGGCCATTTCTCAATTTACCCCAGCAACTTTTTGGAACGTCCTGGGTCTCTCGATTATGGCCGAGGCTGCAGGAGTCGAGCTGACTTGCGACCATTTGGAAGAGTTGACGATTCTGAATCCGTCGAATCAGACTAAATCTCCTGGAATTTATTACCTGGGTTCGGCAAATAATACGACCCTCGTCGAAGGATCCAAGGGAAAAACATATAATTGGAAAGGCTCGTATTTTTTTCTGGAAGTTACTCCTGGGGTTCTAGAGGACCCGTACATTCCTTGGTTTTCTGGGTGGAACCCTTCACCCGGTAGCCTGCTGTTCTTGTTTAACTATCTTTCTGTTCTTGGTCGGGCTTTTGTTTTACCTAATCCCCCTTGGTTCATCATCTTTTTGTAGTTGTCGTCTCAAGGTGTCTTCTCCCATATCCTCCTACTCTTCAAGCTGAGGTTAACGCGATCAAGCTCCTTTGTCCCTACCTCTGGCCGGGTACCGAGTTGAAGAAAGGTCGTCCAAGGAAAATACCTGATTCATCGAGGAAGAAAGGTAACTCGATGTGTTTTTTTTTTAATCAGTTTTTGGTTCTGGTGCCCTTGCCTAAAACTGTTTCTGTTGTCCACGATTTTAGCCGGAACAATGGGGAGACTGAACACAAATGTTCCCGACGTATCTGCTCGCTACCGTCGGGTTCCAGAGTCTTCTTCCTTGCCTCGTTCGACTCCTCGCTCGGAGTCCCGTCCCGAGACTCATCCTGCCGACATTGGTTCGACCCAAAGAGTTCCTTCCCAGTCTCATCGGTCGGTCGAGACTTCTCCGAGACAGCCTTCCAAGATTCTTCCTTCGAACCGTCACATCAGGCCTGCCGAGACACTCCCGAGAAGGAAGACAAGCAAGGCTCCTCGTCGTCACTCTGAGCGTACAGATCCTTCGAAGAAGCAAAAGATGTCTGATTATGGCTGGAGCTTCACTCACTCCTCCTCAGCTCGTCCTTTTCTGGACGACCCTCAATCCTGTGCCGAGCTTTTTCGAAAGATTCATTTTGGTGCAGGTCACATACTTCCTGCTGAGAGGATGAAGGAAGAGTATGCGGTTACTGACGTTGCCCTCGTTCTCTTTTTTTTTTTTGCAGCTTATTGCATGATCGTAAGAGGTTCGCGTAACCCGTATGAGGTTCGCGCTACTATCGTCGCATTTGTGATCTGGAGCGATCATCCGGGAGCGTCGAGTTTGGCTGAGAGGGTTGAACGTCTCAAGGCCCAGCTTGGGGAGGCGGTTCAATCTAATCAAAGGTTGAACAATGAGGTTGCGAAGCTTGTAGACCATCGACGCAGATTAGTCTCAGAGAGGGATGGTATTAAGCAAAAGCTCGAGGCGTTTGACGGCTCTCGTAGCAGGCTGCAGCTTACCCTCAGCTCGGAGACGAAGAGGCTTAGTGATCGGCGTGAGGAGTTTGGGTACTTTGAGAGGATTAGCGCCTTTACTAAGTTGAGCGCTCGTGTGCAAAAGCTGCTAGCCAAACACAAGGGGTATGCTGACGCGGTCATGGCATCCAGGGAAAAATTCCTGGAATATAATCAAGCTGTTGGAAACGTCCAGATGCTCGAGACGCTCGTCGCCGAAGGTCAAATTTCGCTAACTGCCGTTGGGGTCAAGGAGGGGATTATCACCGTGATGTCTCAGCTGAAGGACGAGGTGGAAAGTATTGAGCTTCCGGACATTGCCGATGCTGATTTTGACGTTGCTTCGGTCTTTGTTGAGCCTCTCCCCTCTGTCCCAGATTGGGTCGCTTCTCTTGAGAGCGGGGGTGACGAGGATCGTGACGAGGAGGTTGAGAGCGAAGGGTCTGATAGTGGGGAGGCCGAGGCTGATGGGACCGAGCAACAGGTTGAAAAAGACGCGAGCGCTCCGAATGAAGAATGTCCTCCTGATGGACGTCCTCCGACTCCTGGCCGCGAGTCTCCAGCCAATGGTCTTGTTTCATAAATTTGTTTTAATCGTTATAGTTCCTGCCGTGTTTAGGGTCGACTCCTGTGTACGCTTACTTTTGCGCCGTGATTTGAGGTCAGCTCCCGTATATTAAACTGTCGTTGCCGGGTGCTGGCTCCTTTTGAATTTTATTATCGTTTTGCGTATTAATTACTTGTCATTTAATGGTTGTGATTTCTGAGGCGTCTATTACTGGTCGCCTATCTTTGGAAGTTGTGCCTCATACCGGATAAATAATCCTTCAATCTCTGCCAAATTCATTTCGTGTTTTGCTTTGGCGATTTGCTCTGTCTTTTGTGTCTAGGGAAAGTTTGTTCTGATGCCGGTAACGACGAGGTCGGCGTGGTTGCGGAGAGAGCGGTAGCGACGTATTATGAGGTTCGACGAACTTATCCGCTCCGATTACTACCATGCTCGCATTCAGCGGCTGAGGGCTTACATCATTGCTACGCGTCGTTCATTTGAGCGTTACTTTGGTTTTTGTCGTGTAGACGGGATCGTAGAATGTCTTGAAGTGTTGATCGACGAGGGGCTCTTTGTTCCGACGTGGCAATGGGAACGACTACAGGACGAGCGTTCTCGTCGTGAGGCATTATTTGCGGAAGTTGTGATACCTGACCTTGAACAAGGCGATCTTGAGTCTATTGGTAGAAGGCCGTTTGAAGAACGTGCTGAGATGTTGCTTGTTGGACTCGTATCGATGTGTTGTGTCGTTATATTAGTCAACTGGAAGGCACGAGGCACTAGTTTGATGAGAGCAATCGCACCGAGGGGATTTGTGCGTATCTGGAGGAGATGGTCGGTAATGGTGCTAACGTCCCAATGGTCGTGTTGAAAGATGTGAAGGAGTCATGCCGTTACTGGCAGACAACGATCGGCTGGTTAGAGTTCGTCACTCCGTCTGACGCCGATCTTGGAATTGAATGATTGTTTTTCTATTCCCTCTTTTTTTATGTGCAAAGGCGAGGTCATTATTTTTTAACACTATTGTCGTCGTTCGAATAAAGTCTTTATATTATTTTTATATCGCTGTTTTACTCTTGCTTCGAGTAGCGTCGTGTTGTGAGTCGCAGCTCGGCTTGGATTTGTAGGATTAGGCGCGACTCGTGATTGTCGGCTTACCCCTTTTTTGCGAGTTGCGACTCGGTTTTTATAGAGTTAGGTGCGACTCATGATTGTTGGCTTACCCTTTTTTGCGAGTTTCGACTCGGCTTTTATAGAGTTAGGTGCGACTCATGATTGTCGGCTTACCCCTTTTTGCGAGTTCTTCTTCCAACTCGTCGAGTCGATCGAGGAGCATTTGACTGTTGAGTGCGGTATCTTGGACGAGCATTGTTCGTCAAAGGTTCGTACTGCCGACTTCAGCAGGTGCCATTGCCTCCATCCCGTAAGGCAGAGAAAATGGAGCTTGCTTGGTAGCTTGTCGTAGGGTTGTTCGGTAAGACCAAAGTACACCGTCGAGTTCGTCGGCCCAAGCGCCCTTCTTGGAGTCCAACCTCTTCTTCAAGCCGTCAAGTATAGTTTTATTTGTTGCTTCAGCTTGTCCATTTCGTTGTGGGTATCTTGGTGTTGACTTTCGCAATTTGATTCGCCATCTTGCACAAAAAATCTTTGAATTGCAGAGAAATGAATTGCGAACCGTTGTCGGTGACTATTTCGTAAGGAAGACCGTGACGACAGATGATATACTTCCACACGAAGAGTTGGACGTCCTTGCTTGATATTGGCGTAGGACTCGGCCTCGACCCATTTGGTGAAATAGTCGGTGAGAACGAGGATATAACGTTTCTGTCTGGAAGCGGGTAGTGGGCCAATAATGTCCATCGCCCAGCGCATGAATGGGTATGGGGCTACTCCGACTCGCAAGAGTTCGGTCGGCTAGTGGATTATGGGGGCGTGTCGCTGGCACTTTTTGCATCTGGCGACGAACTTTTCGCAATCGGACATCATTGTGGGCCAGTAATGGCTGTGCTTTTTGATTTGTAGTGCCAGGGCTCGTCCACCCGTGTGGTTTCCGCTGGCTCCCTTGTGGGTTTCTATCATGACACGTTCTGTGTCGTCGCCGTGTATACATAAGAGAAGGGCTCCTGATGCGGTCCATCGAAGTAAGTGGTCTTTCATTAGGGTATAATGAGCAGCTTTTGCTTTGAGCCGTCTCTTGGCCCATTTGTCTGTTGGCACGTCACCATCGGCGAGATATGACAGGATTTCAACTCGCCAGTCCGTTGGGTCGTTTTCTGAGGGAGGTTCGCATTGCCGACGTGATGTCGCCGTTTGATAGGTGGTTCGGATTTTGTTAGGCTAGTGAAGGGCAAGGCATGTCTCGGCTCGTGTTCCCTCTATAATTGGCGTATTGATGCTCTCAACTGGGATGATACGTCGTAGGTCCGGGTCGGACGTTGAAGCGAGTGCTGCTTAGGCGTCGGCCTGGGCGTTGTCCCCTCTGGGGATTTTGACGAGCTCGAATTTGTGAATCGTTTGGACAGAATTTTGACGACGTCAAGGTATGCTGCCATCGGTTTGCTTTTTGTGTCGTATTCGCCGCTAAATTGATTGGCAACGAGCTGTGAATCACAAAAAGCGTGGATTCGTCTGATTTGAATCCCGCTGGCGAGCTTAAGTCCGATGATAAGTGTTTCATACTCGGCGACATTGTTGGTTGCTTGAAACCGAAGACGAAAAGATTATTCTAAGATTTCGCCGGTTGGAGAAGTAAGGCGGATTCCCACACCGGATCCAAGGTGCGAAGATGCTCCGTCCACATGCAATGTCCACCGGTCGTCTGTTGGGTCGGCGGGGTTGGCCCGGATACGTCTAGTGTTAGCTCAATTAAGAAGTCGGCCAACACTTGGGATTTAGCAGCTGGGCGTGTGCGGTACTCGATGTCGTACTCGCTGAGTTCGATCGCCCACTTCGTCAACTGGCCAGATTGATTTGGACTGTGTAATACAGATCGTAAGGGCTGGTTAGATAGGACGACAATGGTATGTGACTGAAAATATGGTCGGATGTGACGACTGCCAGGGTGACCTTTTCGACTGTCGAGTAACGCGTTTCTGCATCGTCAAAGGATTTACTTATATAGAAAATAGGTCGTTGTTCTCCTCGGTCGTCCATGACGAGTACGCCGCTGACGGCGGATTTGGGAAACTGCGATGTAGAGTAACAGGACTTCTCCAAACTCTTGCTTGGCAAGGATCGGGGGGGGGGGGG
>NC_025703.1:24445456-24452027 GCF_000633955.1 Camelina sativa | reverse complement strand
CTGAATGCATCGTGGCAGGCTTCGTTCCATTCGAACTTCCCTTTGGTCTTGAGGAGTTGGTAGAAAGGTAGGCACTTGTTAGTTGACCTGGATATGAAAAGATTTAGGACCGCAATTCGTCCAGTTAGTCGCTGCACTTCCATAGCATTTTTTGGTGATGGTAGGTCGAGTATTACCTTAATTTGCTTGGGGTTTGCTTCAATGCCTTGCCGGGTCACCAAGTAGCCGAGGAATTCTTCCGATTTGACTGCAAAAGTGCACTTGGCTAGGTTTAGCTTCATTCCGTACTTGTTTAAGACGTCGAAACATTGTCGTAAATGGGTGATATGATCGTTTGCCCGCTGTGACTTGACAAGCATGTCGTCTATATAAACTTCCATCGTCCTGCCGAGTTGTTCAGCGAACATTTTATTGACCAGTCGTTGGTAAGTTGCCCCCGCGTTTTTTAAGCCAAAAGGCATGACCTTGTAGCAGTATGTCCCCCCTGTTTGTGATGAACGACGTTTTTTTGTCGGTCGTCTTTGTGCATTAATATCTGATTGTACCCGGAAAAGGCGTCCATGAAGGTCAGCAGCTCGTTTCCCGCGGTTGCTTCGACGAGTTGATCGATTCGTGGGAAAAGGAAACTATCCTTTGGGCAAGCTTTGTTTAGGTCGGTAAAATCCACGCAAAATCGCCATTTCCTGTTCTTCTTTTTGACGACTACTGGATTGGCAACCCATTCAGGATATTTTACTTCGACGATGGATCCAGCGCCAAGGAGTTTTTCCACTTCGTCGTTTACGGCTTGCGATCTTTCGGGTCCTAACTTGCGTCGTTTTTGCTTGACTGGTTTGTGTGTTGGATCGGCATTGAGTTCGTGAGTTGTGACGGTTGGGTCAATTCCTTTCATGTCAGTTACAGTCCATGCGAACGTCGATATATTTGTTTTGAGAAAAAGGATTAGCTCGCTTCGCATGACCGGGGTTATCTCTGTTCTGATATTCTTGTCAGTGTCGTCCAAACATATTTCTTCTGTTGTAGCGACGCCCTGCTGAATTGGGGTCGGCTTTCCGTCGGTCGGTGACGAGCTGTCGTCGCCGACCCGCTGCTTTGATTGCTATAACTTCTTTCCTGTGCGAATCCTGTGTTCGATCAGGAAGCAGGCTCTTGCACTCTGTTGGTTTCCGCGCAGCGTATATATACCTTTCGGGGTTGGGAATTTGACGCACTGATGATACGTCGATGGTACTGCTTTCATCTCATGGATCCACGAGGTCCCAAGGATTACGTTGTAGATAGTCGGCATGTCGATGACGGCGAACCTGAAATACCTGATCATGCTTCCCATGAAAATTGGCAGATCGATGGTGCCGACTGACATGATATGATCCCCATCAAAACCGGTCAAAGAATGGCATTCTGGCTTGACATCACTCTCTCCGATCTCCATTTGTGCCAGGACGTTCCTGAAGATCACGTTTACCGAACTTCCGGTGTCGATCAAAATTTTTGTGACCTCGCTTTCGCTGATCAATAGTTCGACGACCAGGGGATCGTTGTGAGGCAGATCCAAACCTTCTAGGTCATTATTGTCGAAGGAAATCGTTGCGTTTTCGGATCTGATTTTTGAAGGCCACGACTTCCTTATTTCGGCCTGCTTAGTATAGTCTCTTATTGACTTGACTGGGTCATTGCATCCTGTTAATCCACCCATGATCATGTTTATCCGTCTTATGGTTGGGGGGCGCTGGTCGGCTTATCGGTCTGTACGTTGCCGTTTTTCGTGATTGATGGCGCCTGGAGTTTCCATTTCGTCTTCGCTTTGATCGTCGAGGGTTTTGGAATCCTTGACAAATTTTCGAGCGATATTCTCAGCTCGCTTGATGTCGCTGTTACCGGGCCGGGTCGTCTTGCTTCTGTCAGATTCGATGACCATCATCCCTTTTTTGTATCGTTCCATCAGGATCATTTGGAGGTAACGACATTCCTCAGTCGCGTGGGTGGTACTTTGGTGATAATCACAATACTGGGTCGCACTGCTCTCACTTCCTTCCTTCCGGATGTATTTATTTTCGCAGATCGCAAAAGTTCGACGAGTTCGATCTTGATTTATGGTAAAGTGTTGTCGTGGCTCGACGTATTCGACTTTCGGAGCTGTGATTACTGGCTGCTTGGTCGCGACGCTTGTTTCGCCGGAGTGTTTCTTAGCGTTGACCATTTTCTCTTCTTCAAGCTCGATGTGTTTCGCGGCTCGTCCCAGGGCGTCAGCTATGGTTTCCACATGAGTTAAAGATAGCTCTTCTTTAAATCGAGACTCGTACCAAAGTGCGTTCTTGAGTGCAATGATAGCAGCCGCATCTAGGATCGAGACGTTGACGACGACCTCTCTAAAGCGTCCAATAAAACACCAGAGTGATTCATTTCGTTGTTGAGTCAGTGCGTATAGGTCGGCATGAGAGTTCTTGTTTTCCATTAGAACAGAGAATTGCTTTAAGATTGCAGTTATCAGGTCCTTGATACTATCGATTGACCCAGGTGGGAGTCTTGAGAACCAGCTTAAAGCGGTTCCTGTCAAATGCTCGGCAAAGATCTGGCAGGTTCCAGCATCATATTCCATCGGGCTGAACTGTAAAGGGCCGAGGGATATGCCGAAAGTAAGCAAGAAGTCTCGCGGATCGACCATGCCGTCATAATAGCCCAACCTTGGCTTAACTGCACGTTTTACCGCCGTAGTAGCGAGTCTTCTAGAGAACGGGGTTCGTTGCGTTGCTTCGAGCATAAGATCTACTTCAGGTGCTTTACTTGTTGCTCTATGGAAGACTGTTACCATTTCTTGCATCTTCTCTCAAATTTCTTTCAGCTCAGCGTCCTTTGTCCCATTGTCTCGCTCGTCGATGTGTGGGGCGGGATTGCGCTCTGGTTGACCTCCTCGTACACTTGTCTCTAGCGTCGTCCTGGCTGGGATGAAACTTGCCAAATTTTGCCTAGTGGAGTGGAGATGGTTGATCTCGTCCTGAGAGTTGATATGTGCTGCAGTCAGCGCGTCTAACCGAGTATTAGTTCGCTCTTCTTGTTGGTTGAGACGCATCAATATCCCGCGAAAGAGTTCGTCTATACTGGAAACGGGTTAGCTACTGAGCAATGCGAGGTGCGCAGGATTCAGCGTTGGCTCTTCGGTCGCCGGGCTGGTTAAGTTTGTCGCAATGACGAGCGTCCCTGGGCTCTCTGTCGCCACAGCCTTTCTTGGGGCGTCCGGAATTGGGAGTGTGGTTTGTTCCCCTTGATCCGCCGCTGGAGTGGTCGTTCCACCCGATGAACCAGCTTCCTTACTTCCTTTTTTAGTAACAATGGTCATCTCGTCTAGTTGTTGTAGGTCCGTTCTTCAAACTTTTAAAGAAGATTTCGACTTGGCTCCCCCTACCTGGCGCGCCAAATTGTTGATGTCGAAATCGGCCACAATTAGAATGTTTAAGTTCGGTAAAAGGATAGTCGAAGTTTTCTTCTATTAATCGGTGTCGAAGCACAAAAGACGGGTTACAATACAACTTAGACGAGTTAGCAAGTAATGAACGAGTTTAGAATGGACGAGTTAGATGGACGAGTCTTCGACTCCTTCGCTTTTAACCTTTAACGGGTAAAAAACCTTGTCTCTCCTTTTTTCTCTCCCCTTGATCGAACGCCGTGCGCCCGCTTTTATAGGGAACTGTGTCGGTTTGTCCATTACAAAGACCAAAATACCCCTTCCCTTCCTGAAGGTTTATTTGGGCCTTCTTATGGGCTGGGCCTTTTGTTAGGTTACAGGCCTACCCCTAACACCATTTCAGATTCCGATCGTGTATCAATTCTTCACCAAATCGTGTATCAATTCCGATCTCAGATTTGAGATTCACGATGAAATGTGAATCTTATGGCTTTTTATTGAGTTATTAGGTGAATTTGTAGTCTTATGGCTTGAACGAGAAGCCTTGGGTCAATAAAGTAGTGGCACACAGAGCCACAACTAGAATCTTCAAAATCTCATGATTGATTTTGGTTGTTAATGTCCCAAATCAATAATTTTGCTTGTAAAATTTTAGGATCAAGAAAAAAGATTTTAATGGGTATTTGATTCAATTCACAGATTCTGTTTCATCCTTATAGCTTATCTCATTTGCTTGTGTCTGGTGGATTTTTAACCTTTCTTTCATTCTTTGGACTCTGTAGGAGCTGCATCATAAAACAAGGAGTTTAATTTTGAGAGTAATCCATCAGTGTGGCGATGTCACTTGTTGAGTGAAAGAAGAGGAGGAAGAGATTTGTTAGAAGTAAGAAAAGTTTTGAAAGGTCTAATTGTGGTGATGTCACTTGTTGAGTGAAGCAAGATGAGGAAGAGATTTGTTAGAAGTAAGAGAAGTTTGTCGTCGTCGTCGATTTCGATGTCTTCTACTTGTAGTTCTTCTGTTATAGAGTGGGCTAGTAGTGTTGATGATGCAGAGTATAGTGGTGGAGGATCTTTTGGTCCTAGATTTCTAGTTATCACAGTTTTTGGGATTTATGATTATTTATGAATGTTTTTCTAAAATTAAGAAGGCTTTCCTAAATATTAGAAAATTCTTCCTAAACATTATAAAATTTTTCCTAAATTTTAAAAAACGAGTATTTGAATATTTTATTTATGTTTGCGTCAATGTATTAGCTTGGTTCTTAATTTGAAAGTTTATAAGCCGTTTAAGAGTTTTAAGTTGAATGTGTTTTGTGATATTGGTGGTAATGGAAGTAGAACAAGGTTTTTAATAAAGAGAGAGATTATGAACATTTTGATTAGCAAAGGTAATGTCCATTTGGATGGTGTCTTTTGTGAAATAATTCGAATTTAATGCTATATTTTCATTAGCAAAGGTAATGTTCATTCTGTTTATATGAAATTCATAGTGTAAGTATCATTTAGGAAGGACTCTTTGAAATTTAGGAAGGACTCCTTAATGCATAGGAAGGCTTTCCTAAAAGTTTGATTTCTTAAAAAACCTTGTATATGGATATTTATTGTTATACTTCCACCAAACGAGAAGCTTGGCTTGTTAGTTACAATACTAGAGGGATGCAAGTTCGAGTTCTTGCAATCATCAATTTTTAATTTTTTAATCCTTTAAAAAAATTTTATGAACGTCTTCCAGAAATCCAAACTTTTTATGAAAGTTCTCCTGAAGTTTAAGATCTTTAAAGACTCCTTCCTAAACAATATTAAACCCTTCCTAAATTTTGAAAAAAGGAGTTTGATATGCAATCTGTTCGAAGCTAACCACACCACTGAACTCACAATTACTTAAGATTTACTGCACAAAATTAAATCACAATGAGAAAACATTACTTAAGATTTGATTTTTCACTAGTTTGATCTGCAATCTGTCAGAACCTAACCCACCACTAAACTCAGTACACATACTAACACTGATCTTCACCGCTTGGTACAGAAGAGCAATATCCAAAGAGAACGTCTTTGCGAAACTGAGCACTCCATCATCGTTGAGAACTGAGAAGGTTATGATGGAAGAAACGTCTGTTTTAAATAAAAGACTCCCACCATTCTCAATCATAAATGTCTTAAACTTTTATTTCAATGTCACAGAGAACCAAGACAATGAATGATTTTGGCAAAAACGCAATAATAATCTGGAAAATCAAACAATTCTTCAGAACCCGAAGCCCAGATTTAATCAAACACATACAAGCTTATTAAAATTTAGGTTGAAACTAAACTGTAATCGGAGTTTCCCCAAACTCGACTTTGATAACCTATTTTCCATAGAATTGCACAAATAGCCCTCACACAATTCACCTAAAAAAAACAGCCATCGTTTTCCAATTTATCAACGGTCGTCTTCCCCGAGAGAACAAGTTGGAGCAGTGAAATCTTCTATAGAGAAATCATCACTCGATAGGATACAATCTAAGCTACAGTCAGGAGTAGATGACGAGTAGAGCAGATCCGTGCCATATCCAGTAGACGGGACGAAGCTAGATTCAGGAGGCGGAGTCACATTCTCCTTTCTCGAATAACGACTGAGTCTGGGCTTCTTGTTGGAGAGTGGTGAGGGATGTTTCTGTTCGCGTTTGCAGGTTGAAGAGATTTACGAATCCAAAGCTGGGAGGAAGAAGGGATTTTGAAATCGTCATTGTCATCTTCGCCGGAGTTCCACATAAGTTCCGGCGAGTCGAAAAGAGAGAGAACGATTCATATGAGTGTGTTATTTATTTTAATAATTTTTCCAAAATTTAAGTTGGGAAACATGGAATTTTTAAGAGGGTATGCTAATTTCGAAACAAAAACTTAAAATAATGCTATTTATTTATGAGAATCACCCTTTTTAATTAGTATATGTGATTTATTTCACGTAGTTCTGAGAGAAAAATAAGTTATGAATTTCAATAATATGCATATCATCTTGCAAGGAGAGAGTTGGAATTTTGTAATCTTAATTGTAATGTACTGATGATATATAGGCTGAAATGAATAATAAAGATGCCCAAACAAACTTTTGGTAAAATAATTATATATATATATATATATATTTGATTTCGATTGTTTTTTTTTTTTTTTTTTTTTTTTTTT
>NC_025703.1:24394412-24445063 GCF_000633955.1 Camelina sativa | reverse complement strand
TTTTTTTTTTTTTTTTTTTTTTTTTTTTTTTTTTTTTTTTTTTTTTTTTTTTTGTCAAATCCATAAGGGTGCAATTTAATTAAACCGGAACCATAAATGTTGGGTTACAAACCGGGTGAATAGTTGATTGAGCCAGTTCATCGGTCCGACGGTTGAGTTTATGATTAACATACAGAAAAGAGATTTCATCAAAAGAAATGGATAGATCTAGGATATCGTGGAGAATCCCGTAGAGCTCCTTCGATGGAGTTTTTGAAATGATGGCTTTGATCAGCATCTGTGAATCTGAAGCCAGAGAGAGTTTGTTGAAGCCAAGGTCTAGGGCTTGTTGTAGAGCCAGGGATATCGCAATCGCTTCTGCTAAAATTGGAGAGGCTATGTTTGTCGCTGATGCCTGGTTCAGAATTTCTAGTGATCGGGAATTATCAATAAAAACCCATCCAAACCCCGCGTCCTGAGATTCTGGTCTCCATGCCGCATCGGTGAAGCAAGAGATAATATCCAATCTGAGATCTGGCCTTTGAGATTCTCGCCGGGGTACAATGATCGGGGGTTGCGATAATTGGGCAGCAATCCATTCACGAGAACTGATAATGGCCTGAGACAAAATGTCCTGCGGTAAGATTTGCTTCTGCTCAAATATCTTTTTGTTCTAAAAAGTCCAAATATTCCAGAGTATCCAAGGGGCCAATGGCTCCTTACGAATACCTACTGGTGGCAGGTTGATTCCCGAGTTTACTAACTCAAGTCCCATATGAAGGTTGTTGATGCGGTGGGGATCAATTGTGATATTGAATGGTGTTTTCTCCCAAACCTGGACAGAAAAAGGGCAATGGAATAGAAGGTGTAGGGTTGATTCGGCTTGGAGGCAATGGGGACACGACACAGTAGGGTTCACTCCCCGGATCTTCAAGTTTTCCCCTACTGGTAGAGCTTCGTGCATAACTTTCCATAGGAAAAACTTAAGCTTTAGAAGACATTTGATAATCTATATTTCTTTGTACCAGTCAAAAGAGGCGGTGACAGGACGATTGGATGTAGGATATTTCTCCCTTTGAGTTACAGCCAAGTATCCTGACTTTGCCGTGTAGATTCCTGAATTGGTAAGTAACCAAAGATGACAATCTTTGGCTCCTTTTGTACTTGGTCGTAGACCAAGAATCTCTTTTTCATAAGCCGGTAGCAATGCCTTGACCTTCTCATGATTCCATGTTTTTGTGTTAGGACAAATAAGGCTACTTACCCGAAGGTCAGCAGACAACTCTGATGGTGGTCCCTGATGTGTCTGTATTTTATAGGTTTTAACAACAGTTTTTGTATTTGCTTTGAGTCTTTTATTGAGTCAAAGTGTGCTTTTAGAGTCTTTTTAGTCTTTTGTGAGTTTGTACAGGTTCTAGGTTACTTTGGAAGGAAACTGAGTGTTTTGGGGATGAAGACAAGCATCTGAAGCCAATTTGGTGAAGACTGATCGGACTAGCAAGCAGATGGAGCAAACAGAGAAAAGCATCCTGGATCGGCCGATCTACATTCGGGATCGACCGATCCTGTACCCGAAGCAACCTTTCCTTTTTTGTTTTAAACTGACTTTTAGGGTTTTATTTTACTATTTAAGCACGGGGTTCGACCTCTAAAAAGACAACTTTTATTCTACACAACTTTTGAGTACTTGTAAGCTTAGGAGAAGATCTCTAATCCTTTGTATCTCTTTGGAGAAGATTTCTGAACCCTTTTACTTCTCTTTGCTATTCAATTATGATTTCTTCATCCTTGTTTTGTTGTTCTTTTACTTCTATGTCTGAGTAGTCCCTCTGTTGGGTTTCGGGTTTCAAAAAGGGGTTTCATGATTCTCTGAATTTAGGTTGCTAGACTTAGGATTGATCTATTGTGTTCTTCTTCTATTGTTGATTATAATGCTTCAACTAGATTAGCTACGTAGTTTATGATTGTATGTTAAATTCATCTAGGCATCAAAAGTGTTGTTGAATTACTTGAAAAGAACATAGGAGAGCTAGGTGATCCTTAGCCAACGAAAGTTGAAGTTAAGGCACCTTGTGAACAAAAATAAAACTTGAACTTATTGCTTGCTAGGATTGCTAGATTCAATCGACGGTTTAGAATTTAATT
Source organism: Camelina sativa (assembly GCF_000633955.1). Taxonomy (NCBI): domain Eukaryota; kingdom Viridiplantae; phylum Streptophyta; class Magnoliopsida; order Brassicales; family Brassicaceae; genus Camelina; species Camelina sativa. The sequence continues at coordinate 24,442,939 of NC_025703.1, read as the reverse complement.
AATTCCTTGCATAGATAACAAACGCTGCGACAGTAGGTTAGTTTTACATTCGAGATTTGAGTTCTAGAACGGTGTTTAATGCATCCCCATCTTCCACCTTAATTTGAGAATTATATCCCCATAGATTCCCTATGCCCAATATTTCCTTTTTGATTTAAAGCAACTTATTTACTTTCCGTTTTTGATTAGTTACTTTATTCACAATCTTCCTCTTTTGTCTTAGCTATATTTAATCTACATAATTTCATAGTGTAATTGTTTGGTCCCTGTGGATTCGATCCTGAAGTGTTACAACGATACCACTAGATCGTGGTGGAGTACACATTAGGTTATTAATTGACCTGTTGATCAATTTGGCGTCGTTGCTGGGGACCAAAACGATTGCCTTTGAGATTTTAGAATTGAGTATAGTCTAAGATTTCTTTTTGTTTTACTAATTATTATTATTTTCTCTTTTTGTAGATTTAAAAAAAAATGAAAAATATTTTTGGGGCCATGGATTATGATGACTGGCAGCAGGAAGAGGAGACCACATTTGATGAAGACATTCTAGATGATCATTATGTGGAGCCACCGTTTGATGAGAGTGTTCTTACACCGGATCAAAAAGTTAAGTTGGATGAGCTTTACATGGAGCATCCAACAACGACAAGGAGGAACTTAGCAGCAATGATCCGGTTGAATCTCATCACACATCGAGCAATACTTGAAGGGAGGGAGCCCACTTTCACAGAGATTTGGGAAGCTCATGCTTGCGAAAAGGTAATATATTGGGTTCCACCAAGCCAAATAGAAGGTACATGCGTTTCCACCCTTGAAATATATGATTTTGAGGATATTCACATGCCATGCATTGAAGATGGGACTTATAGTTTGGATACACCATTGCTCATTGATGAATGCTATGATTTGATATGTGAGTCTCAACGTCTAGACATGTTAAGAGCAGAAAAACTTGCTAGGGATTATTATGAAATATGTTTTGATATTGAATATCATTGTGCTTTGAATGTTCATGATCTCGAGTTTGAGTTTTCAATGCCTGATGTATCTAGCTCTCTTCTTGAAGAATCTTACCTAGGGTGTGTTCTTGATATTGATACAATTTTGCATGAAACAAAGGACCCTGAGGTTGATTGTATGAATGAGGATATTGTGTTTTATGAAATTAATGGTGATGAAGTTGATTATTTTGTGAAAACCTCGTTTGAACCTGAAATTGACTTTATTTTCCCATTAAATGCATTTGATCCTTATGAGCATCCAACCATCAAAGAATATTTCAAAGTATATGCTACATTTGTAGTAAACTTCCTTGATGTGGATTTTATCGTTTTGCCATGGATAATTGTGTGTTACTTGACACATATTTTTTATTGCATTAACAAGAGAAGGACTAAAGGTCCATTGGCTCAGCCTTTTGATACTCATGATTAACATTTTGTGTTGAGCGGTCAAGCTATAGACCATAAACAAGCGCTTATGGGAGGCAACCCATGGGGTTTGTGCTGGCTTACCCTTTAATTTTTATTTGTCTTAGGATTTTGGTTTTGTTTTTAGGATTTATTATGGTGAAATCACGTCTGGTGTTAAGTGTTTTCATGAACAGGTTCCAAACGCAGAAGATGCGAAATTTTCTTTTTGTTCTAGGAGCTTCGGATCGATCGATCCTCCTTACAAATCGGTCGATCCTGTTGGTTTGCTGCGGATATCTCCAAGTTAAATAATGTTTAGATCAGTCGATCCCATTACGAGACCGATCGATCCCCACCCTTGCCAACACAACTCCGACACCAGCTGCGAAATCACCGGTTTTTGTTTCTATTTCTTTCTTTTTCATTTTCATGTTTTCTTATTTTCTTTGTGGGATTCATTCTTTTCTTGGTTTTGCTTTCACACTGGGACGGTGTGAAGTAAGTCCGGGGGAGGGATGTCTCCAAGTTACTAATGTCATTTTCTTTGGTTGTTTCCTTTTCATTTTTCGAGTCTTTGAGTCATTTTTTTAATTTTTATTGAGTCAAAAATGTTGGGGAACTATGACCATTTCTAGGAATCTTTTTCTTTGAACTAACACCCTTATGATTGCTTTAGTACTTTCAATTTTAGAATGAAGCTTGGAATGAACATGAGCAGACTCAACACGCCCCAAAAGACCCTCACCGAAGAGGACAATAAATTGAACCAGAAGTTGTCTCTAGCTTTGATAAGACTTAACCGGATTTAATTTCTTACCTTGGGGCCTCGTATACATCAGACAAGACACCTCCCTTAAGCCATACAAGACATGCATCTCCTTACAAAGTATGCTTCCCCTCTCTCTTCCTTTCAGTACTCAGTAAAAAGAAAAGAAAAAAAAAGAAGAAGAGAAGAGGATATAGGTAATAAAGAAGTGAACCGAGGGTTGTGCGTAAACCCATGCATCATTCGGAATTCATGGAAATCTGTCCGCAAGAAAAGAGCAAAGGATTGAAAAAAAAAAATAATGATACCCTAGAAAGTTAGGGAGAAATTAATCCTTTGGAAGTGAGAAAAGAGAGAGGAAAGGGAGCATATGAAGGAGGTCTTGGACGATAAAAGGTTGAAGGAGTCAAAAAGTTCAATGATCGATACTCCCATGGTAAGACCGCACCTTTTTACTAATCTGATGTAGAGAGACAACGATGGGGAGACTGAGGGTTCTCTAAGGCTGTGGAGTTCAGAGTAGGGAGTGTTGATCCTAATTATGGTCAGAGTACAAAAAGTAGTTCTTTATTTGATGTGATGAAGAGTGCAAAGAAGCGGTTCCCAAGCATTTGTGAGTTTCCACTTTCAAACATTTTCTCTGATCCTGAGTTTTTGTCTGTTCTTGCATGAGGACAAGCAAAGATTCAAGTCCGGGGGAATTGATGTGTCTGTATTTTATAGGTTTTAACAATAGTTTTTGTATTTGTTTTGAGTCTTTTATTGAGTCAAAGTGTGCTTTTAGAGTCCTTTTAGTCTTTTGTGAGTTTGTACAAGTTCTAGGTTACTTTGGAAGGNGTGAAAACCTCGTTTGAACCTGAAATTGACTTTATTTTCCCATTAAATGCATTTGATCCTTATGAGCATCCAACCATCAAAGAATATTTCAAAGTATATGCTACATTTGTAGTAAACTTCCTTGATGTGGATTTTATCGTTTTGCCATGGATAATTGTGTGTTACTTGACACATATTTTTTATTGCATTAACAAGAGAAGGACTAAAGGTCCATTGGCTCAGCCTTTTGATACTCATGATTAACATTTTGTGTTGAGCGGTCAAGCTATAGACCATAAACAAGCGCTTATGGGAGGCAACCCATGGGGTTTGTGCTGGCTTACCCTTTAATTTTTATTTGTCTTAGGATTTTGGTTTTGTTTTTAGGATTTATTATGGTGAAATCACGTCTGGTGTTAAGTGTTTTCATGAACAGGTTCCAAACGCAGAAGATGCGAAATTTTCTTTTTGTTCTAGGAGCTTCGGATCGATCGATCCTCCTTACAAATCGGTCGATCCTGTTGGTTTGCTGCGGATATCTCCAAGTTAAATAATGTTTAGATCAGTCGATCCCATTACGAGACCGATCGATCCCCACCCTTGCCAACACAACTCCGACACCAGCTGCGAAATCACCGGTTTTTGTTTCTATTTCTTTCTTTTTCATTTTCATGTTTTCTTATTTTCTTTGTGGGATTCATTCTTTTCTTGGTTTTGCTTTCACACTGGGACGGTGTGAAGTAAGTCCGGGGGAGGGATGTCTCCAAGTTACTAATGTCATTTTCTTTGGTTGTTTCCTTTTCATTTTTCGAGTCTTTGAGTCATTTTTTTAATTTTTATTGAGTCAAAAATGTTGGGGAACTATGACCATTTCTAGGAATCTTTTTCTTTGAACTAACACCCTTATGATTGCTTTAGTACTTTCAATTTTAGAATGAAGCTTGGAATGAACATGAGCAGACTCAACACGCCCCAAAAGACCCTCACCGAAGAGGACAATAAATTGAACCAGAAGTTGTCTCTAGCTTTGATAAGACTTAACCGGATTTAATTTCTTACCTTGGGGCCTCGTATACATCAGACAAGACACCTCCCTTAAGCCATACAAGACATGCATCTCCTTACAAAGTATGCTTCCCCTCTCTCTTCCTTTCAGTACTCAGTAAAAAGAAAAGAAAAAAAAAGAAGAAGAGAAGAGGATATAGGTAATAAAGAAGTGAACCGAGGGTTGTGCGTAAACCCATGCATCATTCGGAATTCATGGAAATCTGTCCGCAAGAAAAGAGCAAAGGATTGAAAAAAAAAAATAATGATACCCTAGAAAGTTAGGGAGAAATTAATCCTTTGGAAGTGAGAAAAGAGAGAGGAAAGGGAGCATATGAAGGAGGTCTTGGACGATAAAAGGTTGAAGGAGTCAAAAAGTTCAATGATCGATACTCCCATGGTAAGACCGCACCTTTTTACTAATCTGATGTAGAGAGACAACGATGGGGAGACTGAGGGTTCTCTAAGGCTGTGGAGTTCAGAGTAGGGAGTGTTGATCCTAATTATGGTCAGAGTACAAAAAGTAGTTCTTTATTTGATGTGATGAAGAGTGCAAAGAAGCGGTTCCCAAGCATTTGTGAGTTTCCACTTTCAAACATTTTCTCTGATCCTGAGTTTTTGTCTGTTCTTGCATGAGGACAAGCAAAGATTCAAGTCCGGGGGAATTGATGTGTCTGTATTTTATAGGTTTTAACAATAGTTTTTGTATTTGTTTTGAGTCTTTTATTGAGTCAAAGTGTGCTTTTAGAGTCCTTTTAGTCTTTTGTGAGTTTGTACAAGTTCTAGGTTACTTTGGAAGGAAACTGAGTGTTTCGAGGATGAAGACAAGCATCTGAAGCCAATTTGGTGAAGACTGATCGGACTAGCAAGCAGATGGAGCAAACAGAGAAAAGCATCCTGGATCGGCCGATCTACATTCGGGATCGACCGATCCCGTACCTGAAGCAACCTTTCCTTTTTTGTTTTAAACCGACTTTTAGGGTTTTATTTTACTATTTAAGCACGGGGCTCGACCTCTAAAAAGACAACTTTTATTCTACGCAGCTTTTGAGTACTTGTAAGCTTGGGAGAAGATCTCTAATCCTTTGTATCTCTTTGGAGAAGATTTCTGAACCTTTTTACTTCTCTTTCCAATTCAATTATGATTTCTTCATCCTTATTTTGCTGTTCTTTTACTTCTATGTCTGAGTAGTCTCTCTGTTGGGTTTCGGGTTTCAAAAAGGGGTTTCATGATTCTCTGAATTTAGGTTGCTAGACTTGGGATTGATCTATTGTGTTCTTCTTCTATTGTTGATTATAATGCTTAAACTAGATTAGCTACCTAGTTTATGATTGTAGGTTAAATTCATCTAGGCATCAAAAGTGTTGTTGAATTACTTGAAAAGAACATAGGAGAGCAAGGTGATCCTTAGCCAACGAAAGTTGAAGTTAAGGCACCTTGTGAACAAAAATCAAACTTGAACTTATTGCTTGCTAGGATTGCTAGATTTAAACGACGGTTTAGAATTTAATCAATTCCTTGCATAGATAACAAACGCTGCGACAGTAGCTTAGTTTTACATTCGAGATTGGAGTTCTAGAACGGTGTTTAATGCATCCCCATCTTCCACCTTAGTCNAAAGAAAAAAAAAGAAGAAGAGAAGAGGATATAGGTAATAAAGAAGTGAACCGAGGGTTGTGCGTAAACCCATGCATCATTCGGAATTCATGGAAATCTGTCCGCAAGAAAAGAGCAAAGGATTGAAAAAAAAAAATAATGATACCCTAGAAAGTTAGGGAGAAATTAATCCTTTGGAAGTGAGAAAAGAGAGAGGAAAGGGAGCATATGAAGGAGGTCTTGGACGATAAAAGGTTGAAGGAGTCAAAAAGTTCAATGATCGATACTCCCATGGTAAGACCGCACCTTTTTACTAATCTGATGTAGAGAGACAACGATGGGGAGACTGAGGGTTCTCTAAGGCTGTGGAGTTCAGAGTAGGGAGTGTTGATCCTAATTATGGTCAGAGTACAAAAAGTAGTTCTTTATTTGATGTGATGAAGAGTGCAAAGAAGCGGTTCCCAAGCATTTGTGAGTTTCCACTTTCAAACATTTTCTCTGATCCTGAGTTTTTGTCTGTTCTTGCATGAGGACAAGCAAAGATTCAAGTCCGGGGGAATTGATGTGTCTGTATTTTATAGGTTTTAACAATAGTTTTTGTATTTGTTTTGAGTCTTTTATTGAGTCAAAGTGTGCTTTTAGAGTCCTTTTAGTCTTTTGTGAGTTTGTACAAGTTCTAGGTTACTTTGGAAGGAAACTGAGTGTTTCGAGGATGAAGACAAGCATCTGAAGCCAATTTGGTGAAGACTGATCGGACTAGCAAGCAGATGGAGCAAACAGAGAAAAGCATCCTGGATCGGCCGATCTACATTCGGGATCGACCGATCCCGTACCTGAAGCAACCTTTCCTTTTTTGTTTTAAACCGACTTTTAGGGTTTTATTTTACTATTTAAGCACGGGGCTCGACCTCTAAAAAGACAACTTTTATTCTACGCAGCTTTTGAGTACTTGTAAGCTTGGGAGAAGATCTCTAATCCTTTGTATCTCTTTGGAGAAGATTTCTGAACCTTTTTACTTCTCTTTCCAATTCAATTATGATTTCTTCATCCTTATTTTGCTGTTCTTTTACTTCTATGTCTGAGTAGTCTCTCTGTTGGGTTTCGGGTTTCAAAAAGGGGTTTCATGATTCTCTGAATTTAGGTTGCTAGACTTGGGATTGATCTATTGTGTTCTTCTTCTATTGTTGATTATAATGCTTAAACTAGATTAGCTACCTAGTTTATGATTGTAGGTTAAATTCATCTAGGCATCAAAAGTGTTGTTGAATTACTTGAAAAGAACATAGGAGAGCAAGGTGATCCTTAGCCAACGAAAGTTGAAGTTAAGGCACCTTGTGAACAAAAATCAAACTTGAACTTATTGCTTGCTAGGATTGCTAGATTTAAACGACGGTTTAGAATTTAATCAATTCCTTGCATAGATAACAAACGCTGCGACAGTAGCTTAGTTTTACATTCGAGATTGGAGTTCTAGAACGGTGTTTAATGCATCCCCATCTTCCACCTTAGTCTGAGAATTATATCCCCATAGATTCCCTATGCCCAATATTTCCTTTTTGATTTAAAGCAACTTATTTACTTTCCGTTTTTGATTAGTTACTTTATTTACAGNAGCAAAGGATTGAAAAAAAAAAATAATGATACCCTAGAAAGTTAGGGAGAAATTAATCCTTTGGAAGTGAGAAAAGAGAGAGGAAAGGGAGCATATGAAGGAGGTCTTGGACGATAAAAGGTTGAAGGAGTCAAAAAGTTCAATGATCGATACTCCCATGGTAAGACCGCACCTTTTTACTAATCTGATGTAGAGAGACAACGATGGGGAGACTGAGGGTTCTCTAAGGCTGTGGAGTTCAGAGTAGGGAGTGTTGATCCTAATTATGGTCAGAGTACAAAAAGTAGTTCTTTATTTGATGTGATGAAGAGTGCAAAGAAGCGGTTCCCAAGCATTTGTGAGTTTCCACTTTCAAACATTTTCTCTGATCCTGAGTTTTTGTCTGTTCTTGCATGAGGACAAGCAAAGATTCAAGTCCGGGGGAATTGATGTGTCTGTATTTTATAGGTTTTAACAATAGTTTTTGTATTTGTTTTGAGTCTTTTATTGAGTCAAAGTGTGCTTTTAGAGTCCTTTTAGTCTTTTGTGAGTTTGTACAAGTTCTAGGTTACTTTGGAAGGAAACTGAGTGTTTCGAGGATGAAGACAAGCATCTGAAGCCAATTTGGTGAAGACTGATCGGACTAGCAAGCAGATGGAGCAAACAGAGAAAAGCATCCTGGATCGGCCGATCTACATTCGGGATCGACCGATCCCGTACCTGAAGCAACCTTTCCTTTTTTGTTTTAAACCGACTTTTAGGGTTTTATTTTACTATTTAAGCACGGGGCTCGACCTCTAAAAAGACAACTTTTATTCTACGCAGCTTTTGAGTACTTGTAAGCTTGGGAGAAGATCTCTAATCCTTTGTATCTCTTTGGAGAAGATTTCTGAACCTTTTTACTTCTCTTTCCAATTCAATTATGATTTCTTCATCCTTATTTTGCTGTTCTTTTACTTCTATGTCTGAGTAGTCTCTCTGTTGGGTTTCGGGTTTCAAAAAGGGGTTTCATGATTCTCTGAATTTAGGTTGCTAGACTTGGGATTGATCTATTGTGTTCTTCTTCTATTGTTGATTATAATGCTTAAACTAGATTAGCTACCTAGTTTATGATTGTAGGTTAAATTCATCTAGGCATCAAAAGTGTTGTTGAATTACTTGAAAAGAACATAGGAGAGCAAGGTGATCCTTAGCCAACGAAAGTTGAAGTTAAGGCACCTTGTGAACAAAAATCAAACTTGAACTTATTGCTTGCTAGGATTGCTAGATTTAAACGACGGTTTAGAATTTAATCAATTCCTTGCATAGATAACAAACGCTGCGACAGTAGCTTAGTTTTACATTCGAGATTGGAGTTCTAGAACGGTGTTTAATGCATCCCCATCTTCCACCTTAGTCTGAGAATTATATCCCCATAGATTCCCTATGCCCAATATTTCCTTTTTGATTTAAAGCAACTTATTTACTTTCCGTTTTTGATTAGTTACTTTATTTACAGTCTTCCTCTTTTGTCTTAGCTATATTTAATCTACATAATTTCATAGTGTAATTGTTTGGTCCCTGTGGATTCGATCCTGAAGTGTTACAACGATACCATTAGATCGTGGTGGAGTACACATTATGTTATTTATTGACCTGTTGATCAGTCCCATGGGGATGATTCTCTGCGAGAGAGAAATCCATGGTTCGTACCACAATAGAGTTTCGTGTCCAGTTCCAATTAATTTTCCAAGATGTGGTTTCAGGAGGTCCCGACCAATGCATATTCCTCTCCATCCATGGGACGCTGAGTTTGGAACGCATCATTCTAGGAAGGAAGTAGAACTGCAATATTTTCCCAGGAGCACTCTTGCTAACATGCTGTTTGGTCGAGTCAGGATTCGCCAGCTGATCTTCGCTAGGAGGATATCATTAAAATTTGGTATGTCTCTGAACCCTAAACCTCCCTCCTTCTTTACTTTTGTTAGTTTGGACCATGCCACCAAACTAATCTTCTTGTTTTCTTCCGAGGAATTCCACCAAAATTTCGTAAGCATAGATTGGATTCTTTTAGAGAGAGATCATGGGATCTTGAAACAAGACATAGTATAAGTTGGCATGGCTGAAAGCATTGATTTCAACATGGTTGTTATACCAGCAGTAGATAGTGGTCTCGCGGCCCAGCTCCGAGATCTTTGTGTTTCAAAATACTTAAACAAATATGAAATGTTAAATAGTTTGCAAGTTGTCAATCAAACTGAGCCAGAATATACCAAAGTTGATTATGATGTAGTAATATAATATTTTAAACTTTTTAACGCAAAGGAAAACATTATAATAATTTGATACCGATAAAAAATAGTTTTCTATGTTGTTTGTGTTTGAGTATGCGGTATGCGGAATAAATGAAATGATAATAAATAGTTGTTGAAACTTATAACTAACATTAGTATAGTACCGTGTTTTAGAAATCGCTAGGCGCTAGTTGGGCGGTTGGGATAAGCCTAACACCTAGCAAAAAATTGGAGATTAAGTGGAGATTAATTGGAGACTAATTTTAGGGTTATTTTATTAAATTAATAATAAAATAAAAATATATAGTATTAAATATATGTATAATTATGTTAATGTTAAAAGAAAAATATTAAATAAAATATAATACAATAGTATTGTCTTTAAATTTACGGTAAACACATAAAAACGTAATTTTAAAAGAAAATTTATGATTTTCATTAAAATTTGTACATTAGTTAACGTAAAACATCATAAACTCTTAATTTAAATGTCTAAATAACAAAAAAAAATACACATTTGATTTATATTTGGCTCTAAAAATAATCATTATATACCAAATTAAGCGGTTAGTAATCGGATTAGATGGGTAGGTATAATTGGATAATCTAGGCCTGGGTGTTCGGATATCGAATCGGATTCGGTTCGGATTTTTCGGATTTTGGATTTTTTGGATATTGACTCTAACATCCATTCGGGTATTTATAAATTTCGGATCGGTTTCGGTTCAGATAATTCGGATTTTGGATCGGTTCGGATATGATTGTAGATAACTAAAATTAAATCAAAAGTCATTGGACCATGTTTTTATTCTAATATTTTTTAATCTTATTGTACCCAAATAACCATACTAGTAGAGTATTAAAAAAAAAAATAGAAATTAAGTAAATGACAAGGTTCTCATGGAACTATACAAATACATAAAGGATATGAGGCATATCTATCGGAATATTAAACTATTTCTTATATGTTCGGTTATGTTCGGATATCTATTGGATATCGGTTCGGATCGGATAATATCCGATATCCAAAATAATGAAAGCTAAGAACCGATCAGTTATTTCTTTAATATCGGTTTGGTTTTAATCCGTTTATTTCGGTTCGGATACAGTTCGGATTTTCGGATTCGGATTTTATGCCCAGGCCTAGGATAATCGATGCTAGGCGGGGATTTTTAAAACAGGGGTATAATATACGAAAACTTAAACAACAAATTATAATTAACGTACGAAATAACTAGACTTCATCACCATAAATATGCAAAAGATTAGAGAAACGTTTTTTGATTGTGTCAGAAGGAGAAAAGATTCAAATTTTTTAGTCATATGTTTTCTTTGTTGAATTTCTTCTATATTCTGTAAAATTTTTGAAAATTGGTATATATTTACCCAAAAAAGAAAGAAAGGAAAGATGATCAAAACATGTGAAGAAGAAGCAGATTTTCTCATTAGTTATGTAACAATGCATCCACTACCGTTCTTGTTGGTGGCTTGAATATTTTTTAATGTGGGATGAAAAAATTTAATCTCTAATTTTGAAATTAATTTCAATTTATTTTCCTTATTGTTTAGGTAATTGATTGTGGTAATCAATCAGATTTTCATCGTCTTAACTGATAGAGTAAGAAACAATAAAATCAAAAATTAAAACACATATAATTCAAATGAGTATAACGTAAGAGTTACATTATACCAACTATATTAATCCACAAAAATTAACTGAGAAACCCTGCAATCTAGAATCGATAAACTTTGATTTTCTGATTTTTTTTTTTTTTTTCATTACAGTTTTATAATGATCAGTTATCATTTATCACCTTTTTGATTGCTCGAACTAGATCCGATTTCATATACTTTCTGCTTGAGTGATAGGTTTTGGACTTTGCCAGCCATTTCATCTTCTAGGATTGGAACAAAAGGAACCCGCAAATGAAGCGGCATTACGTATTTTTTCCACATATGTCGACTTCGTATTTCATAACCCTATAAATAAACAAAAAACAAGTTATTAGTGAGTGCAAATCAAAGTTATGATAAGATGTTTCAATGTAAATTAAATACCTTCAATTCAACAATATGTGAATCTTGTAAAGCGTCCATTATAAGTTGGAGATTACTTGTCAACGCTTTGAGCTGAAAAAAAGAGCAATCAAGGGTTATATGAAAAATAAATAAATAAAACAATCATTGAAGAACAAATAACTAAATAAAATTTTACCTTATTGAAACCAGCAATAAATTGTATATGAACAAAACCATCATTATTCATGTGCATGCGCATGAAATTATCGGTCATTAAATTCTCTTCACTGTTACAAAAGCAAAAACAAAACTTAAAACCAAAGTTTTGGAATACAAATCGAGAAATGTTTTCTCTTTTAGAGAACATGTTATAATTTAAAAATAAATATTACCTAAAATAATAATGAACCTGATTCCGTATTCTGGTTTCCAAAGAAGTTTGTGGTATACGAGAAGAAGAAGGATTATTCATTTGTAATGGGGTCGAATCTAAAATGAAATGTATGTGTTAGAGTTTTTTTTTTAACTACAAAACATAATTCACACTCTTAATTTGAATTAACTCACCATAGATACTCATGGGACGGCCAAATTGATAAAAAGGCTGATGTGCTGGCAGCATATACGCTAAGACTGGCGCCATAGGTGTTGTTGGTGCATGTATTACAAATTCCGGTATACCTCTTGGTGCTTGTGTAATCCCGTCTCTCCCATTAGAGTTTTGATTCCAATGTCCGTGACTGCACAGGCCTCCATGTCTTTGGTGATGATGGTGATTACCATTTTGGTTTTTGTATGGGTTCCATTGATGTTGGTTTTGAGTACCACCATGAGATTGTGAGGCAATTTCATTCCTCTGGTCTTGTCCTCTAGGAAAAGAGTACGACAAAGGACATTTGGGAAGGCCAGATGAACTTTGTCCTGAGGGTTGTACAACAACACTATTTGCAGGCACATAAGTGTTGATTTGTCTACTTAACAATTCATAAGTGCTGTTTAACAACTCAGTAGCTAAAATATTCTGAAATAAACACATAGCTACATTAGTAATACAAAAACATATACAATAATTTTCTTTAATTAATGCTTAAGATTTTTACAAATTAAGTGATACAAAGAAAGTATATGGATACTTATGTTAATGTAATTTCAACATTTAAAATTCAGGAAAATTTGAATATTTGTAACCAGAAAAGTTTCATTACTGACATCAAGAAATAAAGAATTCATGAATTACAATAAAAATCAGATATGTGAGCAAAAAGTTATAGTAATCAAACAAAATCGTCACAAAATAAATTGAGGCAAAACCAATAATATCCAAACCTGACGAAGAGATTCATAAGTTACTGATGGTTCTGATGTATCACTCATACTTATTAATGAATCAGATGAAGACTTGTTCGAATAAGCTTTGTTCGTCTCAGAAAGTGTTGGCCATGATAAAACTTCCAAGGCTGGTTTGATCACGGAATCACCATTAGAGGACATGTTCCAAGCATGTTTCCTTTCCACATGGTCCATGTTAGAGCTCTCTGAGTTTTCCTTCTTAATAATCGTTTGTGCATTATTAGATATAGATGGAGTCGACTCCACTAGAAAGAAAAAAACACTCCACGACCACGAATCTGATCACTTTTTTTCTTTTTTTTTTTATGATCAATCCCACCGTCGTCTTTTTCTTTTCTTTTTTCTTTGTCGTCAGTTCTTTAGTTTTTGTTTTGATAATACTGTTTCAAGATTACAACAAAAAGATTACAAATCTTTCTCAATGATTCTGTTATACTTATCTTTAGCGATTAAATATCAAACTAAGTCGTCTAAATAATAATTCTCACAAAAGAATAAATACGAAAAACATACAAAAAAAACGGAGAAAAAACATAAGACTGTTATAAACATAAAGATTTAGAGAACTGTTCTCTTGTTATTAATCTATCTCATAGAATATAATATATATATAGTGATACAATTTTAGGGTTTTAGATTATACACCAGATCTACTAATAGGCCGATAATGGGCATCCATACAATATAGAATATTCATAACAAAGACATATATTAACGGTTTTGTATACTTACACATGATACAATACAATGATATAAAACTAGCAAAAAAAAATATACAGCCGCACTTTTTGTTATTAAACCCAATAATGTTCTAACGAATATAATTTTGAGTAAATTTATATCACCAAACGATAGCCAAAATAAGAAGCGGTAGAAGAATGAAAGTGAGGAAGTAGATGTGTATGGTCTTTGAGATGTGGTATATGTTTGTGGTTTCTGGGTGAAACGAAGAAGCTGATGTCTCTAGAGGAGGATGAGGATTTAACGGTCGTGGACACGCAATTTCACTTGTTTCCTTGTAAGTTTATGCAGGAGCATGCGCATTTTTTTAAGAATCAGTTTGAAACACTTGTGTCTTTTTTTTGGTCACCGAATAGCTTTCATTAGATAATTAGATAGTAATAGAGTTTAAACACAATAAATCACAGGAGGCTAAAGCCTCTTTAGCTAACGAATCTGCCACATGATTGGCAACACGGGGAATAAAATTGAAAGATATAGCAACGAAGCTACTCCGAAGTTCTCGGATATCTTGTAAGAGTCCAAAAAGCTCTATGTGGAAATCAACTTCATTTATCAGATTGATAAGGCTTTGACAGTTCGAGAAGAGTTAGTGTCAAATATCCCACATCGGAAAGATGTAAAAGGATTAACTAATATATAAAGGGTTAGAGTCTTTCCACTTATTGCCAATTGGTTTTGAGTTGAAAGCCCACAGTAAAACCCGAATTTAATAAAGTATCAGAGCAGATTGTTTCTTGGGCCACCCTGTGGATGTTGTTCCTACGTATGCCCATGCTTCAGATGGTCATACCTGAGCGTGAGGGGATGTTAGTATAAAATATCCCACATCGGAAAGATGTGAAAGGATTTAACTAATATATAAAAGGTTAGGGCCTCTCCACTCATTTCCAATTAGTTTTGAGTTGGAAGCCCACATTAAAGACCAAATTTAATATGGTATCAGAGCATGTTGTTTCTTGGGCCACCCCGTGATGTTGTTCCCACATATGCCCACGCTTCAGATGGTCATGTCTGAGCGTGAGTGGGGTGTAAAATATCCCACATCAGAAAGATGTGAAAGGATTAACTAATATATAAAAGGTTAGGGCCTCTCCACTTATTGCCAACTGGTTTTGAGTTGAAAGTTCCCAGTAAAACCCGAATTTAATAAATTGCAGCTCTGGTTACGTTTGGAATGGCGGTTCGAGTTGATCAGTGATTAGCGGAGGGGTCGTCACCATATTTTGGGGAAACACTTGTGTCTTAACTCTTAAAAAGATAGGCATTGGATTAATAGAAATTTATCTAGTTCATAAGTTTCGAGCTAAAATGTAAATAAACAAGACTTCCGACTAATTATTTCTTTCACTCTAGCATCTAACGACAAGTGTCATGATCAAAGTTGTTGTGCAGTTCGATCTTGGACTTGACCCTTTACAGCTGGCGTCAACATCCTCATGGTGCGTTCACTTTGTTGTGTGATGTTGCCGAAGACAATTGCTACTGCCTAGGCCTTTGGTTTGATTGATCGTTGAGTGTGAGTGTATTTCTTTAGCCTTTTCCTTTAGTTGCTTCTTTGGTTCCCCTGTTTCACACTGCTTTGCATCAGACTTTATTAATTTATAAAAGTTTAAATATAAAATAAAGTAATTTTCACAAAACACACCAATTTTTGTTTTTCTTTCATGCTTTAACAAAGTCACTTACATCTTTCACAGAATAGCCACAATGTTTTTTTAGACAACAATGTCCTCTAAGCAAACTATTTTGGTTTTGGTTTTCTCCCACAAATGTAACAGTTATTTATTTAAAATAATTAATTTTAATAATATATAAATAACTAAAGATAAAAAAAGTGAAGAGAGAAGAAACGAAGAAGTGAAGATGTTTTGTGGTGAGAAAGCCAGTGTTCTTTTTCATTGTGGGAAAAAATAATTACAAATTAAATTTAAGTTTTTTAAATTTAAAATATAATTATATATGCCAGATTTGCAAGATTTATGTGTAAAAAAAATTAAAACGTACAAACACAAAAGATTATGAGAAAACTATGAACAGTGGCTGCAATTTTTTTAGGGTTGCAGAAGAGGATAGTCAGGTTGCAGATGATTGCAAAATTATAAAAATATCCTTCACTAAATTTTTTCTGTGCGTATATGCATTTTATGGTGTACGTAATATTGATTATGTGTACGTCTATGAAATTATGTACCATTATGGAGGTGGTGTACACAATATTTACTTGTACATTAGAAACTTTGGCTGATTTGACTAAAATTTCAGTAACATACCTTACAAAATTTACAAGTATAGACCCTCCTGGCTTAAATATATAGTTGATATTTATATGATTTATAAATGTATGTCTACAAGTCCTTGTAGTATATATATCCAAATATACATGTTCATAGCTAACACAAAACTTATATTGTAGTAAGTATGTACACAATACATATGTTTTAGTTTCACAAGAGTTGTATATAATAACATGAGAATAAAGTACATAAAATATATAATATGGGATAGCTTATTTAATGTTTTTAGTTCGTTTATAAAAAATTATTAAAATAAAGTAGTTACTATTTATAACTTTGAAATGAGAGAGAATGTGATGTTGCGTCCCTCAAGTAAACAATCACTCATGTATGTATCCTAATTTTTCATTGTTTGACTTACATTTCTATATGATTGTGTACGTACGTATATATATATATATATATATGGAAATACTATTATGGTATACATATAATAATAGTAATTGGTTGGTCGTAATATATTTTTTTTGTTTTGTTTTTAAACTCCCAACTTCTTTAGCTCTGTTTTTAAACTCATTCTAAACCCTAAAAGTCCACGCAAAGCACCTAAAAATGACAAGTGAAATGCAAATATGATTTAGACACCTAAATGCTTATTAAATAACAAATGAAAGACAAAACAAACTTTAAACTCACAAAAGTACATGATATCACATACAAGTTTGACAAATGCTGGAAATTAAACCCTAAACTGTATACGTACACGATCATATTGATTTCAATGTACAAAATCCCTAAAACTTAAACCCTAAACCATTTACGTATATGAGATTGGCTTAAATATACACAACCCCTAAACAATCCCTAAAAGTTACCTTTAAGTCATGTACGTACATAGTCACATTGACTTAAACTTACATACTCTCTAAGCAAATTTTAAAAGTTAACCGTATATGTAAAAGATAGTCACATTGACTTAAACTTACATACTCTCTAAACAAATTTTAAAAGTTAACCGTATATGTAAAAGATCATCTTAACTTAAACGTACACAGTCCCTACACAAACCCTAGAAAACCATACAGGTACATATTGACTTAAGCGTATATAACCCCTACACATACACAATTATACTGACTTAATCTTACACAAACTCTAAACAAAGCCTAAAAATATATAAATGAGAGATATCTGGCGAATAATTTGGTGGGTATATTGTCTCTGACTAAGAATAAGAGAACTGTGGCGAAGTGGAGACGACGATCTTGGTGTCGTGATATTTAAATTTTCTGACTCAAGTCTCAAAATTTTAGATTAGGGATTAATGAGAAGATTTCTGACGTGACTGTAGATTTTGGCAAGAAGAATTTTGGTGTGATCCTTGGTTCTGTCCAGCGAATAGGGAAAATACCGTAACTTCGTAACAGATCGTGTTATATTTTTGAATGATCCATACAACATCCAAACCTGAAATCCATGTGTACGTATTTTATTATTGTGTACATAAATTTTTTTCTGTACACATAATGATATGAATAATGACTTTGTTGAGGATAAACTTTCGTAGCATGAAGGTGTCTGTCAGAAATCCGAAAAAATGATAAAATAAAAGTGATGCTTCTGGATGATCAACCACATAAATTGTTGATGGCTTAAGAGATAACCATAAAACTGAAAGAAACAGATGTAGAAAAAACAATCTGGTGACGGCTCGAGATGTTTCTTACAATCTAATAGAAAAGGTAGACGATGCAAAATAATCCAAATTCCTGTTAAACATATCCATGATTCTTTTAATTCATTTTTGTTAGTTAAAAAACATATTAAGGATTTACAAGCTTTCTGGATTTTGTAAAGTTGACAACAAATTTTTCGTTGCATATGCAGAATCTGATTGGCAGTACAAAGTCATGTAAGTGACATTATTAATTTTATACGTACATGTGACGGTATACGTACACAATCATTTTATCTTGAACATATTGGTTAAATCAATTTCGCCTCATGTCAAGTTTACATATGTATTATTCTTAACTTGTACTGTAAAAGGTTGATGAGAGAAGAAATTGACAATTCTTGGATTTACCTCTAGGGGTGAACCTTTCTTATTCACCCCCTCTTACTTAAAGAAACAAATTATTGATTAAGGAAACAAATTCTGTATATCAATTAATTTTAAAATTATTAATTCTAAACATTATATTATAGTTTTAAATTATAACATCTAAACCCAAATCACTTTTTTTATAAATCGGAATTAAAATATAAACCCTAACCACTATTTTATAAACTCAAACCAACATATAATTTTGCTTAATTTTAAAATATAAACTCTAACCACTCTTTTGTAAACCCAAACCGACATATAATTTTGCTTAATTTTAAAATCTAAACCCTAACCACTCTTTTGTAAACCCAAACCGACATATAATTTTTCTTAATTTTAAAATCTAAACCCTAACCACTATTTTATAAACCGAAACCGATATATAATTTTGCTTAATTTTAAAATCTAAACCCTAACCACTCTTTTGTAAGCCCAAACCGACATATAATCTTTCTTAATTTTAAAATCTAAACCATAACCACTCTTTTGTAAACCCAAACCGACATATAATTTTTCTTAATTTTAAAATCTAAACCCTAACCACTCTTTTGTAAACCCAAACCGACATATATTTTTTTTTTATTTTAAAATCTAAACCCTAACCACTCTTTTGTAAACCCAAACCGACATATAATTTCATTTAATTATAAAATCTATACCCTAAACTCTAACCACTCTTTTGTAAACCCAAAACGACATATAATTTTGTTTAATTGTAAAAACTAAACCCTAACCACTATTTTGTAAACCAAAACCGTCATATGATTTCGTTTAATTGTAAAATCTAAACTCTAATCGTTATTTTATAAACTTAAACCAACATCATTTCCTTAATAAAAAATCTACAGAATTGGTTTCTTTAACTTGTTTTGTCATTTTATCTTAATTTTGATTTATTTTATAAATATGATATGACATGGCAGTTTGTTATATTTTGATTGGTTAATTAAGAGGGGGTGAATAAGAGTGGTTCACCCCTAGGGGTGAACCCAAGAATTTTTCTTAGGAAATAGTATATTGACTCTCATGAGAATGATTGTACATAGAGATACACATTTATATACAGAGAATGAATTAACATAATTATCTAACTAATAAAATCATATAGTATATATACAAATCTCTATAATATATTTATAATAACTTCTTTGATCATAAAGATTTTCTAGATCCTTCTATACGTCCCCTCAAGCTCAAGGGGGTGATGAAGCAAAGCGGAAATAACGGCTTGAGATTGACAAGTCGAAGTGTTGACCAGATCCAGTGATGAGTTGTGTGATGTTAAGGTGGCCGACATCAACAATGGTTTGAGAAAGAGATCTGATTTTTTTTTTAAGTGAAAGAAAATATAAAATGAGTTTTTTTTTTAGTTTTAAGAAAATTAAATAAAAAGAAGCACTATAGCTTGAGAAAAACGATAAAAACAGTTTTTTTTTGAAGAAGCATCGATGGCTTGAAACTGGAAAATAAGATGTTTTTTTGTTTTTTAATAATTTAAAGAAGCACTTTGGCTTGATTTAGAGACTCATAAGAAGCTTGAATGATAAAAACATTTTTTTTTCTTTAAAAAAACAAAATAAAGAAAAATAAAAAGATGTAACACTTCTTAGAGTCAGAGATCTATGATGATAGATCTGAACAAAGAAAAGCTTGATAACTTAGATTCAGAGATTCATGATGAACTTGAATGTGGAAGCACTTGGCTTAACAAAAAAATAAAATAAAACGAGTTTGATCGTTAGATCTAAACTTGGGAGCAAACCTGCTATGATACCATGTAAAAGGTTGATGAGAGAAAAACACCTTATTGTTTAAGAAATAGTATATTGACTCTCATGAGAATGATTGTACATAGAGATACACATTTATATAGGGAATAAATTAACATAATTATCTAACTAATAGAATTATATAAGATATACACAAATCTCTATAATATTTATAATAACTTCATTGATCACGAAGATCTTCTAGATCTTTCTATATGTACCACTTGTGATTTCGCTAACTATGTGACCATTAGTGAGATATTCTAGGATATGAATCCAAATGTCAACGTAGTTGTCGACGTTGCTGATTTTGTCATTTTTCATATTAGTCAGCTTCAAATCAGTGAACCTACGTGTGCGAACGAGGTTGGAGTTTTTTGATTGTAGATACTCCACCATGCATTAGTTGATGCCGTTCATTGATGCTTGTAAATAGTCAATTTCAAAACACATGATGATAGTACTAACTACTACCTCGTTGGTTATTTGCAATTTATACTTTTAATAAACTTCAAACATATAGTATCTTTCATGTCATATTAATTTTACTTCCATCTCATGTACAAGATCTCAATATACATTGAATTTTTGTATGTACACAATCTCAGTATACATTAAACTCATGTACTTACACAATCTCAATATACATTGACCTTATGTACGTACACTTTTTTTTCTTAAAATTTCTCTTATTATATATGGTATTGTTTCTGATTACATAGATTATAAATAACTCAATATTCAATGTATATATTAACTCAACATTTTGATGTATACAAAGATCGTTCATACATGTTTTGAATGTTTACCATGTACATTTTAATATTTACGTACACAAAAATATATAATTTATTACCATGTACTTACTTTGTACATGCCATTGTTAATCACAAATTTTTTTTAACGACACGATTCAAATTAAAAATATATATATGGAAATGGATTTTAAAAGATAGAGAAAAATGAATTTGAATTAATAATATAAAAATAAAAAATAGTTATAACAGAAAAAAGAGCAAATAATGTGAAAATAAAAGGATGATAAATAATAATAAACTTAAACTATTTAATATTTCATAATTTTTTATTTCTTGTTTCTCTTATTATGCTGTAGTTGGCGAGAAAACTAAGTAGTCATATATGATTTACTGTAGCATCTAGTTCCATTACATGAATATTTTGGTCTAAAAATTATGTTATAGTTATTGTATAAGAGTTGTCTTTCAC
This sequence comes from Camelina sativa, assembly GCF_000633955.1. Lineage (NCBI taxonomy): Eukaryota > Viridiplantae > Streptophyta > Magnoliopsida > Brassicales > Brassicaceae > Camelina > Camelina sativa. The sequence goes on along the minus strand of NC_025703.1, from coordinate 24,421,987 downwards.
TTTGCCAAAAGATGAATAAAAAACGTGGTTAGTGGTTATTCTATATAATTTACCCTATTAAATAAAGCTTTTTCATATATAAAACAAATTATAAAGAATGAAGTAGTAAAAAGTTAGGTTGCTATGAGGTGGATCCACCCAAGCCACGCCGAGAGGGAAATAGCAACTTGAACCCACGCAAGAGCTATTCACATCACCGAGGGAATAGTAAATTGCATGTCTCCTGATATGCTCAAATTTATTTTAGAGTTACTCTTTCAAATTTATAAACCAATGTAATATTTTGGTACCACATTTACAGGACTCTAAACTCAGACATTAGATTTAATAATATTTCAATTATGCTAAACAAAAATTGTAATTTAAATAGCAATAAAATGCAAAAGCAAAATTAAAGTTTTGTAAAATTCATACTGAATAAAAGCTAGACCTAGGAAATGATCTCAGAAAATTATCGAATATCAAATCAATCAAACAAACAGAATTCAATTAATTAAAAACTATTCTTAAACTCTAAACTCAATTGTAAAATAATTCAATTCTCAATGCAAATATTATCTAAGTTTAAAGCCGAAAATCCAAATCTCTTTGCAAAATCCAAGTTAACCAGCTTTGAAAACAAGTTTAGTTTGTTCACAAAATTACAAAATCAAATCTCTTTATAAAAAGTAATTTCGCTCATCAAAGGTTTTTGCGAGGAAGTCAATTATATTCTCATATCAATTTATTTTCCTAGATTATTAATTTTAGGTGATCAATCAAGAATAAATATGAAGAACAATAAAAGATGAAGAACACAGAAGAATATGAATCCCAAGAAATCAATAGATCTAATAAACCATAAAAACTTTAATGAGAAATCCTAAACCTAACAGGAGAATTACTCATACATAATCAATGAAACACAAATCATAGACTGAATAAATTGCATTAAGAAAAAAAAAAGTAAAGGAGTTTTGAATCTCTTTGAAGGAGTCTTGATTCTTTTCTCTCAAAAGCTCTCTAAAAATCTCTCCAAAATTTTATAAAAAATAAAGCCTTGGTTTAAACATTGACCTAAAAATCCTATATTGTAAAATACGACTTGGACCTTATCTGCAAATAAGGAGTATTTCAAGGCTGAATTTAGAAATCTTCAAAAACTGTAAAAAGATGCGTAATTCAATTGCCGTCAGAATGACGTGTCGCTCGACACAGGGGATGCATCAATCGATGCATCACACCAATTTTGCTCTCTGAGTTCGTTTCCTCAGCGATGTTCCTCCCGATGCTCCAAAGTGCTCCAAAATCTACAAATGAGTCCAATAGGTACCTAAACCTGCAAAGATTCAAAAAGACTCTAAAAACACCAAAAGACTCAATAAATAAGACTTATATTATGGCTAAAACCACCTAAAAACCATGATATATCAATACCTCGAGACTTAGTTTTTGCTTGCCCTCAAGCAAATCAAGAACTTAATCTGTGGAAAAGGTTTAAAAATGCGGAAACTCCTTTTCTTTTTAAAGTAAAGTCATGATCATCCAAACTATAATCCATATGCTTAGCAGATAGATCCAAATCGAACCTATATGTACTTCTCCGTAGACATTCTTATCATCCAATATCCATATCTTCCAAGGAATCGGCACCTTCGAGTTGGTAGATAGTGACACATTGATTCTAAATACGATGAAGCCTCAAGAATAAGGATAGTGGAATGAATGGTCGCACAAGAGTTGCAGAAAAGCTCTTGATATACCGGTTTGATCTTTCACCCTCGCACTAAAAAGATCGGATCTCTCAGCATCGCACCAAAGAGATCAGTTTTTGATTGTTGGAATCACACCAAGCAATCGGTTTTGATTGTTGGAATCACACCAAACAATCAGTTTTGTTCAAAAAGAACATAAGAGAATCACTCTCACAAAAAAAAATGTTTTTTTTTAATAAAAAGTTGGTTGTTTATTTCATTCCTCTAATATGAGTTTATAAAGGATAAGACAAGTTGAAAACAAAGTTAGATATTAATTATTCTTGAAGACTAAAACAATAAAGATAGATAGTTGAATTAGGATTTAACTCTTGGTGTTCTCCCTTCCTTCAAAGTGACTCTTGAACTCCGTTTTCGTCACTCCTATTTGACAACAAAATAAAGTGATTATTTTGGGTTTTCTTGGACTTGATAGATATCATCCCAATATAATTTTCCATGCTCTCTTTGGCCATAAGCTCTTATATTAGCCCATTAAGTACATTCCTTAGCTGCTCAGCCTTCGCTCGAGTCATTGGTCCTTCAGGTATAAGCAATGGTTCCTCAGCTAAAAGCTCATCGGGTTCAAGCTAAGCTACAAGTTCCTCAGGTTCAAGCTCAGCTACAAGCTCCTCATCCTTAGCTCAATCTATGATCACATCAAAAGTCCTCCATGAAGCCTTCATCACTGGGACTCATCAATTTGATCAATGCCAAGAACCTTCTAGCCTCATTCCCGTACAATACCTATGGATGCTTGTTATGTTTTACTTGGTCATCCTTTGGAGTCTGATCGCCGCATTTAACATGATGGTTTTATCTACATGTATACTTTTTAGTTTGATAACTGTTCTTTTACGTTGAAGCCAGCTCCACCCTTGTTGTCGACATTACCACCAAATCATGTTCTTCTGCTGCAATGTTGACCTTTCGAAGCTGTAATGCGTGATGAAGGTTTAGTTATATTGTTTCTTATTAAACCAGTGTCGTCTTTACAGTCCATGGATATACAGCCTGTGTTTCGCTTAGTCCTTGACCAATTTGCAGATGTTTTTCCCAAAGACTTACCTTCAGGTTTACCACCTCTTCGTGGCATACAACATTGCATTGTTCTAGTCCCAGACGTGGCCATTCCTAATCGATCTCATTATCGGATGAGTCCTAGTGAGCATGAAGAGCTGCGAAAGCAAGTAGAGGCTTTGGTTGCTAAAGGTTTTCTGCGAGAAAGCTTGAGTCCATTTGCGTACCAGCTTTGCTTATCCCTAAGAAGGATGGATCTTGATGGATATTTTTTGATAGAAGATTGACAACAGGATTATTACCCAGGGTATCAATTCCCTATGCAGTTGTAGTACAAAGGGTTATCAATCCAAATGGTTGTGATGTTAGCAGATAAGATATGATCAGAACAATGCAAACCAAGCCAAGCAATGGTGTGGGGTTTTGACAATAAACGTAAGGTAAATAAAAAGTAAAAAAAAACAATAACCACACGACCTAAGCACACGATGTAAGCATTCGGGTACCGGATCGAGTGGGTAATTGGATAACAGAAGAAATCAAGAACACAAAGATGAACAACTCGAGGGTATACACGAGGCTGGTGATCAAGTACCAGTTCGGGTAGAGGATCGAGTTATAGACAAAAGGCTTAAACAATCAAATACGAAAGCTCCTAAGGATGGGGTAATCGACTCATAAGTGCTCCCGATCAATTTGGGATGTCTCACATGCCTCAAGCAAAATATTCCCTAGACAATAAATCTCTAAACCTTGCAAAGACACTCTCGTGGTAGAAACAATCAACCTTAATCACTCCCCTACTCAACTCTCTTTGGAGAAACATGACTAAGCAGACATTAAAATCCAACTCATTATTGTCAATAAACTCCTTACACATCTAATCTCTTAGGCTAAGTGAGTAAATCTCTAGCATTGGTTGGTTCAAGCATTTCAACAACATCTCTCGATGGCAAAACACCCTAGATCTAATCTCAACCTCTCGGTCTGAAACTAGCATTAAGCATACCAATCTAGAAAGGAATTTTCATAAAAACAATCAAGCTAAGACATCCTAATCGATCAAGAACACATACTCGCCTATCCTATCCTTAGAAACCTTGATTCACTACTCAAATCTCATGGCTAACAATATGAAAACAGAAACGAATAAGAATTGCATTGAAATAAAAGGAAACTGAAGTAATGAAAAATACAGAATCGCAGCTTGAAAAATGTGAATCGCTTTCTCTTTCTCTTAGAAGCTCTCTCTCTCTGGGTTTTTCGAGTGTCTGCGGCTTGCTAGGGCGAGAAAAAGGAAGGGAGTTTATAAATGGAAACCCTTTTGACCTAGCCGCTCAGTTCTGCCCGAAGGTCTGCTCGAGGCTATGCACGAGGTTCGAGTCGTGTGGATGCTGGGGTAGGGTTTTGGGTTGTTCTTCCTGCGCTCAGATCCTCTTCGGTCGTATTAAGGTTTGGACTGTTCTTCTCGCACGATCACTCCATCGGGTACATGTTCGGGTTTTACCTCATTCTTCCCCTTTTTGGGCTCCAAAGCACCTGTTTCATCCAAAATGCAAAAATGTAACAATGCAACACCCTATGCAGTCTAAATACAAATTCCTAAGGTTAAGGACCTAAAAATGCTAAGGTTAGGGTATTTCTAATGCAAAACGTAGATGAAAAAGGATGTCTAAAACATGTAAATTAGAGAGTTATGAACACCCTCAAACTTATCTCTTGCTAGTCCTCTAGCAAGGAAGTAAGAGGATGAGGTTTGAAAGTGGGGACTTATAAACTCATAGTATCAAGCAAAGGGTTCAGGCTATAGTCCTTAAAGATAGTTTAAAGGTGCTAAGATCAATCAACATACTCACAAATATTTTTCTATGCTTATCACCATGCATCGATCTAGTTCATCCTCCAACTAACAGTAAAGACTTGCGATTCCAAAGAACATCTCTTTCATATTCATTAAAGTGTTTGGTGAATTCTTGCAAATGGAAGTGAATCAAGGTCAATCAGTTTCAAGGATAAGGCTTTTTGGCAGGTAGGTTCCAAACAATATCTTTAGATGGCTTATTCTCAGAAGAACGAATGCTAGACAGTTGTAAAACTATCTAAGATTGAGAACAATTTAGGCATACAAGTCTTAACTTTTGTTGATCTACCATTTTCTCATTCACTTTCTTTTTATCCAACACCCTAGAATAAAACTGCCTACAACCTTGATTTTAACTCTCTTTAACAATTTTTTTTTCTTTCTTTGCTATACTTCTATTTTTTTGTTTTCTCTTTTTTTTTAGGAGACTATAGCAAGACTTTTCTCTTTTATTTTTTACTTAGAGACTTAGAGCTAATTAAATTGAACCTTAGAACCTCATTTTTTTTATTTCTCTTTTGATCCTCAACCCAACCCCAAATAAACATGCTAACCACCTATCTTTCAAAACCGATTCTATTAGCTAGTTCAAATAATTCTAAACTTAGCTAAAACAAGAGCCAGTTCTCTGTCGTTCTCAATACTCTCAAGGTTTCACAACCTATAGCACCATCAAAACATGAAAAGGCCTCACTCTTACAAATCACAAAAGGCTTGAAAGAAAAGGTTTGGGTTCAAGGATAGGGAAAAACAATTCGGGTTAAACTAAAAGATTGGCAAAAATGAAGTGCCAACCCGAGATTTAGAGTTACCATGAGCAAGCATTCAAGTTCCATAAGCAAGATAATTTAAGTTCAGGTTAAGTCCAATAATATAGAGATGATACAGTGTTCAAGCAAGTTTCACACAAGTGGAAGAAGCTTTCAAAAGACACAAGGTTTTAAACAAAGATTCTTCACTTTTTCCAGAGATTGATCAAGCAACAATGAACTGAACCTCCAACCGGTCTAATGCCTCTCTAGGAAAATACTTGCGGTTAAACTCCAGGACGAAGTCAGCCCAAGACATCTCCCTCTGTACCCTCCTAGCCACCACTAATCTCCACCACAACTGAGCATCACCAATCAGGTTGTGGACCCCTATGTCTACCCAAAACTCCTGAGGACATCTAAGAGACTGAAAATTACGTTCCACTCTCAACTTCCACGCATCTGCAACAGTAGGGTCAAAACCACCCGAAAACCGCTCAGTACCAATGTAGCTCATCTCTCTCACCATACTGACAACACAAGAATGAGCTCCTACATCCGCAGCCACTGGCTGCTGCACCTCCGTCGCCACTGGCGGTACTATATGTGCCTAAGCCGATACCACTGCTGGCAACTGCTCCTACACCTGCGCTAACAAGTCCACAAGGCCAACACCTCCCCCATGGGCTCCACCTGCTGGGAGTCCAGCACCCGAACCCTAGCATCACCGGCCCATCTGGTACCGACACCGCCCACACCGACTCTCTCAAATGCCACGCTACTCGTCAACACCCTCCGCAAGGTCATCACCGGCCATACTCATGGACCCTTCATAGAAGCCATGCGACTCGCCAATACCCTCTACTGTCACACTCTGATCTACGGTATCACTCACTGCTGGGTCTCTGCCCCTACCACGACCACGTCAGCGTCCACGACCACGTCCGCGTCCCCGACCAGCAACAACACCACCTCTTACCATCTGCACTACCACGAACAGAAGGCTAAACAAACAATGTAAACCAAAACACAAAAAGAATTACTAACCGTTGAATCACACTGTAGGCTCGAAGAGGATGTTCTAGGACTTCATGCCACACACAATTGACTAACTCACATAATCAATCAAAGCATGCAAATCCACAACATCAACAACAGAAACCTAAGGAACCCAAACCTAGAACTGTAAGGGTTCTGATACCAAATTAAATGACCCGGCCCTTTTTTTATAATTATAATAATCAATTAATTAACTATTGCTACCGTACCCACTAGCCACCTAACCACATTCAAACCAAACAACTGAAAATAACCAACAGATACCAATATCCAATAAAATATCCAATAATCAAATAACCAATAATAATTTCATACCATCTACAACAATGATCCAATCCAACATAAAAAAAAGAACCAGTAATCCTAACCAACATTCTAGGACTCAACTCTAGCAACGTAGCAGAAGCCATACAACAGCCAAAAGAGCCACTAGAACATCCTCCTCTTCATTGCCTTAATTCCACGATCACACTTTGCCTTTACCTGCACCACAAACACAAATTGAGATGCATGAGTATTTTATAACCACTTAGTGAGGCAATCCTCCCATATACTGGGCTATACACACAAGCAACTGAGATTCCAATGTCAAAACAATCAACAAACAAACATACAAACCAGGGAAACAAGTATCGTCTTCACTGGAAGGGAGGTGTCGACCGACACCAGCCAAGTGTCGACCGAAACTGGCTATTGGTGTCGACCGACACTACCCTACATTGTCGATCGATGCTGCTCCATGGTGTCGATCAACACCCACCTGGTGTCAATCGACACTGACTCCACAGACGCGATCTGATCGAAGTCGAGAGTCGAATCTCGCTTCTCATCACCTCCAATCCGTCCAAAACTCGATCAAATGTCATAAGAACACGTAGGAACCTTTTAGCAACCATAACAAGCAAGAAAAACACCACAACAACACAAAACAAGCAAGAAAAAAGGAAATCTCAGGCTTAGATCAGTCATGGTCATGCATTCACCTCTTTTGCAGGAATTTATAACCCAGAAACGACCAATCCAACACCTTAGAAGGCCTCTCCTTCGTTCATAACACAAGATCTCCACTCCACATGAACAGATCTCTCAAAACAAGCCAAGAAATCTCGCAAACTCTATAATACTCTCAAGAACACTTTTCTCCTCTCTTTTTCTCTCTTAAGCGGCGAAACAACACTTCCTTCACGAATTAGGTCAAATATTTGCTTAATAACCCGGTGATAGGGTTTCACTTAAACCAAACCGACCCAAATCGACCATCTGAATTGATCTGGTCGACCAAGAAATTACTGGTGTCGATCAACACCACCCTGGTGTTGATCGACACCCATCCCCAAAATTCACAATTTGGTTCGCGGATGTTACATATACCATTTACATGATCTTCCTTCATCAATTGTTTCTGACGAGTGATTCACGTTTTCTGAATCATTTTTGGAGATCATTGTGGAATCTTCTAGATACAAGTCTTGACATGACATCTGCTTACCATCCACAGTCTGGCGGCAAACAAAAGTTGTTAACCAGTCACTTGGAAATCTCTTGCGAGCTCTGGTTGGTGATTCCATTAAGAAGTGGGGTTCTAAGCTCCCTCAAGCTGAATAGTTCGGGGTTCAGTCCATTTCAAGTTATCTATGACATTGTTCCTCGAGGTACGACTGATCTTCTACTCTTCCTGATCAAACTCGCATTCATAATGGGTCTTCTTTGTACGCAGCTTTTGATAAATTTAAAAACAGAGATTTTCTCTCCTTTTCCTTGTGTTTATTTGATTCTGTCATCAAAACAAGAAGTCGGTCTCAAGAGATTCTTCCTAATCTCTTGATTGAGCGAAGTAGGTCACACGAAAAACCTTGTTTCCTTGATTGAGCTACAAAATATATCCCTTACGCATAAGAATGATTTGTATGGAGAAGGAGCCTCAAGGAAAAAAGAACAACTCACTTACTTTCTCTGAAAAAATGCAAAAAAACTACAATTGTGAATGTATATTTCTTGATATATAGACACGATATATATATCAATCAGATCCGACAGATCACAAAGAGTTCTCAACACATTATTGTTCCATCATCTTTCATGGTGAGTTAGTTTAAAGGTTTAAAGTGTTGGTGAAATCATTCTGGTGGTTTATAATGTTAGTAAAGTTCTCATCAATAATGTGTTTTTGCTCTATAACTTTGTTGAAATTCTCTTGATATGAGAGGGTTTACTCTATAACTTTGGCACTTTGTACTACTAACTAATGTAAACCCTCTTGACATTCTCTTAATGTCAAGAGGGATTATACATGTATAATCTTTTCCATTAAATTATTACTAATGTTTTAAATTATTCACATTAATTTACCATACTTAATATCTTCAATTTATTAATCATAAATTTATACTTACTCCATTTCAAAATATAGGATGTTTTAGCTAAAACACGCATATTAAGAATTAGTTATTTTTAAAAAGTTTAATCAATCATAAACAAGACTGCATAATATAAAATATGAAATTAATCTAAAAGTTGCATAGAAATTTAGAAACTTCATATATTATGAAATAAAAAAAACTTCTCTAAACATATATTATGGAACGGAGGGAGTATATCTTTACTAGTTAAGGAACCATAGTACACCGCGGACAAATTATTTGTAAAATAAAAAATTATAATTATGAGTTGTATTTGTTTGTTAAATTCTGTTTGCTTTGTTTATTTTTATAATTGTATACTAATTGTTAATTTTATGGTTTAAACCCACATCATACCGCAAAATAATTTGTTTTTTACATAATGTAAATTTAATCAACTTAATTAGATATGTATATTTCTCTAATATCGATAGTGTTAACAAAATGATGAAATGATGTTTTAGTCCTCCAGCACCGAATGAATAATATTTTAAATTTATATCAATATGATGAAACTCTTTTCGCCATATATATAACCTTGTTTCGAGATATTTTAACTTGCAGTATATCATTTTAATTTCTAATATTTTTTATTATAAATATTAGATTGAATTAGTATGATATTTATTAAGATTGTAACCATTTATATTTTATAAGATTGGTGTTTCTTATAAATTTTAAATATTTATAATACTTAGACTTCTTATAAAGTTTAAATATATATCATATTTGAAACTTCCTAAAAGTTTAAATAAATTATCAATATTTAAATGGTTTTATAAATTTTAACCTATTTAATTGTTGAAATATTTATAATATTTAAACTTCTTATAAAGTTTAAATTCCTTAAAATAAATAACCAAGATAAAGCAAATAAAAGATTTTAATTTGAATGCCTGATAAATCAAACTTTCTACTCATTCATATTCTGAATCATTTTGGTCTATTTTATATTATGACTCTGAACAATTGCCTAATTTTTTAAGAGATATGGGATATAGTACCCATATTTTTTATTCATCAATTAAGTCATATATGTTCATTTTAAAATTTTGAATTACATCATATGCAGAAAAAAATCATAAATTTTATGCAGAAAAAAATCATAAATTTTATTAACTAAATGTATTATATAATAATGCAAAATAATCTAAATATAAATTCAAATAAAATTGAAAGGGAATCATATATTTATATGTTTGAATTAGGTAGAAAAATTTCCTTATCCTTTAAAATTTTACCTGTTATTGATTTTGAAAATTTGGTAACTAATATTAAATGTATTAGCATTCAATGGTAATTGTTTCCAAAATGAGAATTTATTTGTGAAAAATGCTGCAAAAATACTAGTATAGATAATATGAGGGGGTTTACTCTATAACTTCTTGATATTTGGCACTTCTACTACTTGACATGGATCATCTTTTACTTTTCAATTATTCACATTAATTTACTACAATTAACTAAATTATTTCTATTTTCTATGTTTTGATTTGTTTTATTGCAGACTTTCCATACTATTTCAAACCAATATAATATGGAGAATACAATTCACATATGACACTATTAATTTGGTTTTTAAATGGATAATATGGAGAAAAAGATATTTTTAATTGATTATTGATTACAAATAATAAAGTGTTATAATAAATTTTAATGACATATACTAATTATTATATGTATAATAAAGTATAAATTTGAAAAAGATAAATGGTTATAAAAGCTAAAAATTTGTAAAAGAAATAAAGATTATATGAAAGATATGCTTTGAACAATAAATTATATTTTCTTTAAATACTTCAAAAGTTAAAGATATGCTTTAATCATTAAATATAGAAACTTTTTGAAATAAATTTCCAATTTTATTTGGTTTATTTTCCCTTATTTTTAAAGTAAACAAATATCATCAATCTTAAAATAATTAAAATATATATAAGATGTTCTAGGTTGATCTAGGTCTTAAATATATACGTTTTTAACATATCTCTTTCCTCGTTGGATCTCATCAACTAATGAGTTGCATGTGTGGGTTTTAGAGGATGTTGAGAAACAGGAATGGTCCAAATATGCCTACACTTGGCCCGATGATATATTCTTCCGTCGTCACGTTTCCATCGCTGGAGCGACTGCTTCCGGTGAAATAGTGTTTTCGATGCGCACATATACATCTAAACAACCGTTCTATGTTTTCTACTTCAATCCCGAAAGGAACACTCTCCAACGTGTTGATATCCAAGGTTTTGGTGAAGCGTTTAAGCAACCTTGTAGTGTTCGCACCTTTTTAAACCACATAGAGGATCTTGACGTTAACGATTTAAAACTACTCAAGTCAGTCCATCCTCCATTAGTGAACCCAAATTATATATTTACATTAGAATCAGATTCGGAATCAGACTCAGAATCCGATTTAGAAACAGACTAAGAAGGGACTAGGTCACTAGGAGAAGAAGATAAGAATAATCATTGGAGTTAGGTGAAAGCAATGGTCATGTCCTTTTGTGCTCTTATTTATCTGTTTTACTGTTTTTCTCTCTTTAACGAGCTTTATACATCTTTAATCATTTTGTTTGGTCTCAAGAACATGGTTTTGTTGTTTCTCTTTGTTCTCTGTCTTAATCTGAGTATATTTAATCTAGTTTTTGTTTAGGGATTTTTGACATTTATGTCATATTTTTTTAAAATCTTTTCAAATCTGCCATATTCATAAAACTTTTTCAAATCTGCTATATTCAAGCAGTTTAAATTTTACCAGATTGCCCTTGTAATTAAAATTTATTTTGAGGGTGGAAAGACGGACGCGTGGTAAAAAACATTTTACGGAATGATGGACAACATATTCATATTAAAACTTGTCCACCAAAACAAAGTGGACAACATATTTATATTGAAACTAGTCCACCAAAACATAGTGGACAACATATTCATACTAGTTGTCCATCATTTGTGTAAATTCATTAAACAATTAAGTAATAGAATAAAACAACTCATCATTTGGGTATATATTAAAAGTGATTTGAAAATAAAATATATACAAACGCAAACATAATGATAAACAATTTTCATATTCATGATAGACAATACTAAAAACACTGATTTTGTCTATTGAGTTTTTAGGTTGTCCATTACCCGATTATATTTTGTCCACAATAAACAATTGTACATCTAGTCTATAAAAATCGATTTTCTAGATCTAGTCCATAACAAACGATTACAGACGACAGAAAAAACTAGTCTACGAAAGACTACCACAGGCAAAAATGCGACACACACCAGAAAAGACATACCCGCGACACACACTAAAGAAGATAGACAACGGAAAAACAGACCTGCGACACACACTGGAAAAGACAGATCTACGACAAACACCGGAAAAATAGATACCCGCGAACCAGAACTGAGTTCTGACCGAGATATTACTAAGTCACGACGGGTCAGCGAAGAAAATAACCTTGAATATAATAACAGTGAGCGAAACCTACTTTTTGCCAATAATGATTCAAAAAAGAAACAGAGATCTGCGTGAGCGAGAGCACCAAAGAAGAAGGTCACGGCGATGATTGAGTTTCACGATTGAAAGGGGTTAATTTGTGAGATAAAAAATAAATAAAAGTATTGAGGGTTTACTGAAAGGTCAATTGGGTAATTAAACTTACACCCAATGCCATTGATATGGCAGATTAGGAAAGACTTTAGCGGATATGGCAGATTTCGTAAGTTTTTTCACTGTGCATGGCACATTAGATAGTTTTCCCTTTTGTTTATTCTCAATGAGATTTGTCCTCTGTTCTTTTTCAACATATTGTAGTAAATCTATATAATAAGAACAATTTGAAAAAAATGCCAACAACAGTTGTGATTTTTCGTCGTACTTTTTCGTAATATATATATATATATATATTTTGACAGAAAATTTCAACGGTTGCATCTCTTAAAAAAGTTTGTGTCTGTTAAATGTAGAGTTGTGTCTCTTACAAACAGTTGTGTCTATTCAAATGTTCACATCTATATAAATTTATATATAAATAAATTCTCATCACTGTATTCAAATTTTCTATATTTTATATTTTTGACTAGAATTTCAACGGTTGCGTCGCTCTAAATAGTTACGTTTGTTAAATGTAGAGTGTCTCTTACAAACAGTTGTGCCTATTCAAATGTTACATCTTTATAAATTTATATATAAGTGACTTCTCATCATTGTATTCAAAGTTTCTTTATTTTATATTTTTGACAGAAAAGTTTTACAATTGCGTATCTCTAAAAAGTTGTGTCTGTTGAATATAGAGTTATGTCTTTTACAAACAGTTGTGCCTATTCAAATGTTACATCTTTATAAATTTATATATAAGTGACTTCTCATCATTGTATTCAAATATAATAATAACAATCTGAAAAAATGCCAACAATAGTTGCGATTTTTCGTCGTACCTTTTCGTAAAATATATATATATATATATTTTTTTTGACAGAAAATTTCAACTGATGCATCTCTCTAAAAAGTTGCGTCTGTTAAATGTAGAATTGTGTCTCTTACAAAAAGTTGTATCTATTCAAATGTTCACATCTTTATAAATTTATATATAAGTGACTTCTCATCATTGTGTTCAAATTTTCTTTATTTTATATTTTTGACAGAAAACTTTTACAGTTGCGTCTCTCTAAAAAATTGCGCCTGTTGAATATAGAGTTGTGTATTTTACAAACAGTTTTGTCTATTCAAATGTTCACATCTTTAGAAATCTATATATAAATAACTTCTCATCATTGTATTCAAATTTTCTTTATATTTGTATTGGTTAAAAGAAAATTTGTTAAAAATGACATCTCATCACTATGAGAAATTTATTACAGTTTGATACATTTTGTTAATCGTTGTAATATTTAATTATATTCAGTCTCTAGGTATACAACCATCTATTTATCGAGGGTTATCATTATATTGGTATAAATCCAAACCGAAATTTTTGTTTTTAGCTGTTAAAAAATGTGGTTCAAGTTGGTTTTTCAGAAAATGAGAGCATATTGGCTCGTATATGTTTGTTTATTTTTTTTGTCACAAATATATATTTGTCTACTCCATGCTTTTTGATTAGAAAAGTAATTGTATTATAGAAAACAATATGGATTTCTATATTTCTATTTTTTTAAAAAAATATATGATTATGAAATATCAAGGTAAAAATAAAAATAAAATATTATAGTTTGTTCTATTATATTTTCTACAGCTGGGAATATTCAGTTTATTGGGAGATGGAAAACTGGTGATCAACAGAAATATTTACGGTTGAGATGATTGTCCAACAAACTATCTTGACGACAAAGACTTATCTACAACTTCATATAGGTTAAAAGAATTTGTATATTTAGTTCTAGTCATAATACACTCAAATTGAAATCTTAACAACAAAAGATACTGAATATGAAATATTATAAAAGTTTGAAAAGGTTTTGGATTCTGACTGCCAAAAAAAAAGAGGAGCGTGTGAGAGCAATGAACCTGGCCGTCCTTGGCCGACCATCTTCCTTAGACACGCACATTGTGATGCTACATCATACACCTAAATATTATTGTTATAAGTTCTAACTATTATTGTTCCCCTCTAATATTTATTATATTATTTATTTATGTTTGACTAGAGATAATTTTCTGTTTAGTTATATTCAAATTTGAGAGGATTGGTAATTTTTTTACTGATTGACTGAATAGTTAAATTGATATTCATTTTTTATGAACTAAAAATTGATTTTGGAAATAGAAATATGTTTGAGTTATGCTAAAAAGGATTAAAATAATTAATAAAAATAAATTTAAACAAATCATTACGTCAATTTAAGAATGGTCCTTGTAACACCTGCGAACCGAAATCCCGGTTTAGGGATTGCATCAGTCGATGCAGGTTGTGCATCGGTCGATGCATGGTTGAGTTTCTGCGTTTTGACTTAAGTTAAACGCTGCGTTTTGGGCAAAAGGGAAAAGAAAACCCTTATTCGACGAGGGCAGCCGTTTTTGAGAGAAAAGAAGGGAGAAAAAGTGTTATTGAGTGTTCCTGGTGAGATCTGAGGTTTAGAACGTTGTAGGAGCTTGCTAGGAGTGTTCTATTGCTTGTTTGAGGTTCAGATTCGTCTTGGCAAAGGTAAGTGCATGACCATGACTTATCTAAGCTGGAGATTTCTCTGATCTGCTTGTTATGTTTTGTTAGACTTGTTAGATTGTTATTTGGGACGTTAGGAAGCTTTCTTGTGGCTTGGGATCGAGTTTTGTGGTTGTAGGAACGAAGATCGGGCGAGAAGATTCGGGGGAAAACGATGCTCGACATTGCATCGGTCGATGCACACTGTGTGTCGGTCGATGCAAATGCGAGGATGTCGCGTAAACTCTAGGTTTTTTGTGCTATGTCGAGCATGTGTTGGTCGATGCAATGGGAGTCGATGCAAGTTAACCTTGCATCGATCGATACAGATCTTGCGTCGGTCGACGCAACCTCAAACTGGTGTCGGTCGATGCATGTTGGTGTCGATCGATGCTGAGTCCTGGTTTGTTATTGTTGATTGTTGATTGTTTATTGATGGTTAGAGATGTCTCTATTGCTTGTGTATATAGCCCAGTAGATGGGAGGATTGCCTTACTGAGTGTTTATTAAATACTCATGCATTGCAATATGTGTTTGTGGTGCAAGTAAAGGCAAAGTGTGATCGTGGAATCAAGGCAATGAAGAGGAGGATGTTCTAGTGGTTCGCTTGGTTGTCTGGCTTCTGTTAGGTGGCTAGAGTTGAGTCCTAGAATGTTGTTTAGGATTGTTGGTTCTCTGGTTTATGTTGTTTGGATCATTAGGTTATGATTTAGAATTAATGTTGGTTATTGGTTATTATTTATTGAATTATTTATTGGATATTGGTATTTGTTATTTCTGCTGTTAGCTGTGTTTGTGGTTAGGTGGCTAGTGGGTAAGGACCACTAGCTGTAGCTATTAATTATTATTATTTATTATTTATTTTTTAAAAAAACGGGTCAGGTCGTTTCAGTTCTCAATTAATATTTTTAATATTTGTATTTTGTTATATGATTATTAAAGAAATTTATATTGTAGCGGATGATGTTAGGGCCCCAGGTGCGGGTGTCCCAGTGGCACCGGCTCAGGCTCAGGTAGTGCCACCAGTGGTGGCGGAGGAGCGGCAGCCAGTGGCTGATGATATGGGGGTCCATTCTCATTATATCAGCCTGCTGACAGAGATGGGCCATATTCGTACCAAGCGGTTTTCGGGAGGTACTGATCCTACCGCTGCGGAGGCGTGGAGGACAAGTGTGGAACGTAACTTCCATACTTTGAGATGTCCTGAGGAGTTTTGGATGGACATTGGGGTCCACCATTTGACTGGTGATGCTCAGTTGTGGTGGAGTTCTAGTGCAGCCAGGAGAGTGCAGAGGGAGATGTCTTGGGCTGACTTCGTCTTGGAGTTCAACCGCAAGTATTTCCCTAGAGAGGCACTGGATAGGTTGGAGGTGCANATGTGTTTGTGGTGCAAGTAAAGGCAAAGTGTGATCGTGGAATCAAGGCAATGAAGAGGAGGATGTTCTAGTGGTTCGCTTGGTTGTCTGGCTTCTGTTAGGTGGCTAGAGTTGAGTCCTAGAATGTTGTTTAGGATTGTTGGTTCTCTGGTTTATGTTGTTTGGATCATTAGGTTATGATTTAGAATTAATGTTGGTTATTGGTTATTATTTATTGAATTATTTATTGGATATTGGTATTTGTTATTTCTGCTGTTAGCTGTGTTTGTGGTTAGGTGGCTAGTGGGTAAGGACCACTAGCTGTAGCTATTAATTATTATTATTTATTATTTATTTTTTAAAAAAACGGGTCAGGTCGTTTCAGTTCTCAATTAATATTTTTAATATTTGTATTTTGTTATATGATTATTAAAGAAATTTATATTGTAGCGGATGATGTTAGGGCCCCAGGTGCGGGTGTCCCAGTGGCACCGGCTCAGGCTCAGGTAGTGCCACCAGTGGTGGCGGAGGAGCGGCAGCCAGTGGCTGATGATATGGGGGTCCATTCTCATTATATCAGCCTGCTGACAGAGATGGGCCATATTCGTACCAAGCGGTTTTCGGGAGGTACTGATCCTACCGCTGCGGAGGCGTGGAGGACAAGTGTGGAACGTAACTTCCATACTTTGAGATGTCCTGAGGAGTTTTGGATGGACATTGGGGTCCACCATTTGACTGGTGATGCTCAGTTGTGGTGGAGTTCTAGTGCAGCCAGGAGAGTGCAGAGGGAGATGTCTTGGGCTGACTTCGTCTTGGAGTTCAACCGCAAGTATTTCCCTAGAGAGGCACTGGATAGGTTGGAGGTGCAGTACCTTCAGCTAGCTCAGGGAACTTGGTCGCTGCGGGAGCTTGACTTGGAGTTCAGTCGACTTCCGAGGTATGGGGGTCGGGATATGGAGTCTGAGGAAGCTCAGATCAGGAGGTTTTTGAGGGCCCTACATGACGATTTGAGAGTTCACTATAGAGGGCAGAGTTATCCTACGCGTGCAGAGCTGGTTGAGACTGCAGCAAGGATTGAGGAGGATATCCGGGCACAGTCAGTGGCGGCTAGCCCAGCCGTCCAGCCTAGCAAGGCTCAGGAAGGTTCTAGCAGGGGCGGCAAGTCTGCACAGGGAACCAAGAGGAGATGGGAGGCTACGCAGAGGCCTTGTGGTCCGAGTTGCTTCGGGTGTGGAGGCAAGGATCACAAGGTTGCTAACTGTCCCAAGAGGAGTGCTCTGACAGCAGCAGATCGTATGTGCTATCATTGCAGGGAGCGAGGGCACATCAGGCCCTATTGTCCCAAGTTGCAGCCGGTAGTAGTGGCAGCGTTGCAGCAGGTGCAGCCGGGAGGGCAGCAGGTGGCACGGATTGAGCAGGCGCCACGGGTTTACACGACTGTAGAGACTGGTGGAACCAGTGCTGGGGCGATCACAGGTATAATTTCTGGTACTTAATCTTTGTGAATTCTTAGTAAGTTCAGATTTTATGTTGTCCTGGGATAAAGTGTTAGGTTCTCAACACATGAGGTTTGTGTAGGGACCTTGTTGGTGGGCGGGTTTAAGTCCCATGTTATGTTTGATTCTGGAGCTTCTCATAGCTTCAATACCCTGGAGTGTGCAGAGAGTGCGGGAATCGTGGGAGATCCTGGAGAGCGTACAGNAACCGCAAGTATTTCCCTAGAGAGGCACTGGATAGGTTGGAGGTGCAGTACCTTCAGCTAGCTCAGGGAACTTGGTCGCTGCGGGAGCTTGACTTGGAGTTCAGTCGACTTCCGAGGTATGGGGGTCGGGATATGGAGTCTGAGGAAGCTCAGATCAGGAGGTTTTTGAGGGCCCTACATGACGATTTGAGAGTTCACTATAGAGGGCAGAGTTATCCTACGCGTGCAGAGCTGGTTGAGACTGCAGCAAGGATTGAGGAGGATATCCGGGCACAGTCAGTGGCGGCTAGCCCAGCCGTCCAGCCTAGCAAGGCTCAGGAAGGTTCTAGCAGGGGCGGCAAGTCTGCACAGGGAACCAAGAGGAGATGGGAGGCTACGCAGAGGCCTTGTGGTCCGAGTTGCTTCGGGTGTGGAGGCAAGGATCACAAGGTTGCTAACTGTCCCAAGAGGAGTGCTCTGACAGCAGCAGATCGTATGTGCTATCATTGCAGGGAGCGAGGGCACATCAGGCCCTATTGTCCCAAGTTGCAGCCGGTAGTAGTGGCAGCGTTGCAGCAGGTGCAGCCGGGAGGGCAGCAGGTGGCACGGATTGAGCAGGCGCCACGGGTTTACACGACTGTAGAGACTGGTGGAACCAGTGCTGGGGCGATCACAGGTATAATTTCTGGTACTTAATCTTTGTGAATTCTTAGTAAGTTCAGATTTTATGTTGTCCTGGGATAAAGTGTTAGGTTCTCAACACATGAGGTTTGTGTAGGGACCTTGTTGGTGGGCGGGTTTAAGTCCCATGTTATGTTTGATTCTGGAGCTTCTCATAGCTTCAATACCCTGGAGTGTGCAGAGAGTGCGGGAATCGTGGGAGATCCTGGAGAGCGTACAGGAGTTGTCAGAGTTGCTGGAGGCAGGTTTCTGAGGGTCATTGGTAGAGCGAGGGGTATCGATATTCAGATCGCGGGAGAGTCTTGGCCTGCGGATTTGCTTATCACCCCAGTGGAGTTGTATGACGTTATCTTGGGGATGGACTGGTTGCATCAGCATATGGTTCATCTAGATTGTCATCGGGGTAGAGTGGAGTTTGAGCGCTCAGGAGGGAAGTTGGTTTATCAGGGGATTAGACCGACTTCGGGGAGTCTCGTGATCTCGGCCATTCAGGCTGGGAAGATGATCGAGAAGGGCCGTGAGGGTTATTTGGTTATTATATTTATGCCAGAGTCAGTGGGGAAGTCTATGGTTAGCGGTATTCCGGTTGTGGAGGAGTTTGTGGATGTGTTCCAGTCATTGCAGGGATTACCACCTTCTCGGTCTGATCCTTTTACAATTGAACTGGAAACAGGGATGACACCGTTATCCAAGGCTCCTTACCGCATGGCTCCAACAGAGATGGCAAAGCTGAAGAAGCAGCTAGAGGATTTGTTGAGTAAGAGATTCATCCGTCCTAGTGTATCACAGCGGGGAGCACCGGTGTTGTTTGTCAAGAAGAAGGATGGGTGTTTCCGGTTGTGTATTGATTACAGGGGTTTGAACCGGGTCACTGTGAAGAACAAGTACCCTCTTCTGAGGATCGATGAGTTGTTGGATCAGTTGAGGGGTGCTATTTGGTTCTCCAAGGTAGATCTAGCGTCGGGTTATCATCAGATACCAATACATGAGGCAGATGTGAGGAAGACTGCATTCAGGACGAGGTATGGGCATTATGAGTTTGTGGTGATGCCTTTCGGGTTGACTAACGCACCAGCAGCGTTTATGAGATTGATGACCAGTGTGTTTCATGAGTTTCTGGATGTATCTGTCATCATTTTCATCGACGATATCCTGGTTTATTCTAAGAGTCCTGAGGAACATGCAATGCATTTGAGAGCAGTTCTGGAGAAGCTGCGTGAGCAGAAGTAGTTTGCTAAGTTGAGCAAGTGTAGTTTCTGGCAGCGGGAGATGGGTTTTCTGGGTCACATTGTGTCTACAGATGGGGTTTCTGTAGATCCAGAGAAGATTCAGGCTATCAGGGATTAGCCTAAACCGTAGAATGTCAAGGAGATCAGGAGTTTTTTCGGGTTGGCAGGGTATTACAGGAGATTCGTGCAGGGGTTTGCGAGCAGAGCACGTCCTATGACTAAGTTGACGGGGAAGGATGTTCCTTTTGTCTGGTCACAGGAGTGCGAGGAGGGTTTTGCAAGCCTGAAGGAGATGTTGACTACTGCTCCGGTGTTGGCTTTGCCTGAGCAGGGAGAACCCTATGTGGTGTATACAGATGCATCCAGAGTTGGTTTGGGTTGTGTGTTGATGCAGCATGGGAAGGTGATTGCCTATGCTTTGCGACAGTTGCGGAAGCATGAGGACAACTATCCTACTCATGACTTGGAGATGGGTGTTGTAGTTTTTGCCCTGAAGATTTGGAGATCTTATCTTTATGATGCAAAGGTACAGGTGTTTATAAATCATAAGAGCCTGAAGTACATATTCACTCAGCCCGAGCTGAACTTGAGGCAGAGGCGGTGGATGGAGCTGGTGGCGGATTATGATTTGGAGATAGCCTATCATCCTGGTAAGGCTAACTTGGTTGCAGATGCTTTGAGTCGAAAGCGGGCGGCTTCGGCTCAGGATCAGGATAAGGAGTCTCTAGTAGGAGAGATCAGTGCGTTGAGCTTGTGTGCGGCTTCTCAGGAGCCGTTGGGCTTGGTTGCAGCTGATAGAGCAGATCTGTTGAGTAGAGTGCGGTTGGCACATGAGAAGGATTTGGGGCTGGTGAATGCCTCAAAGGATGTTGATTCAGAGTATCAGGTTTCGGCTAATGGTACTTGTCTAAAAGTATGTGAAGGAGATAGTCAGGTTGCATGGGGTGCCAACGAGCATTGTGTCTGATAGGGATTCCAATTTCACTTCAGTGTTCTGGAGGGCATTTCAAGCGGAGATGGGTACTAAGGTGCATATGAGTACAACTTATCATTCCCAGACAGATGGACAATTAGAGAGAACAATCCAGACGTTGGAGGATTTGTTGAGGATGTGTGTATTGGATTGGGGTGGCCATTGGGCAGATCATTTGAGCTTGGTAGAGTTTGCTTATAACAACAGTTACCAGGCGAGTATTGGCATGGCTCCTTATCAGGCTTTGTATGGGAGGCCGTGTCGTACACCGTTATGATGGACTCAGGTGGGGGACAAGAGCATGTACGAGGCAGATTTTGTTCAGGAGACCTCGTAGAAGATTCGAGTTCTCAGGCTGAACATGAAGGAAGCTCAGGATCGGCAGAGGAGTTATGCCGATAGGAGGAGGAGAGATCTTGAGTTTCAGGTTGGAGATAGAGTGTACCTCAAGATGGCTATGTTGCGGGGTCCGAAAAGGTCATTGACTGAGACTAAGTTGAGTCCGAGGTATATGGGTCCGTTCAGAGTGATTGAGCGAGTTGGACCAGTGGCATATAGACTGGAGTTACCTGAGGTTATGCGTGCATTCCATAAGGTTTTTCATGTGTCTATGTTACGGAAGTGTCTCCGCGAGGATGATCAGTTGTTGGCTCAGATTCCTGAGGATCTTCAGCCTAACATGACTTTGGAGGCGAGACCAGTGAGGGTTCTCGGGAGGAGGATCAAGGAACTTCGGAAGAAGAAGATTCCTTTGATGAGACTCCTTTGGGATTGTGATGGTGTTGAGAAGCAGACTTGGGAGCCTGAAGCGAGGATGAAGGCAAGGTTTAAGAAGTGGTATGAGAAGCAAGCCGCGACTTGAGCTTGCCTAGCCTGGTCCCATTTGTAATCCGTGGCTGGAGCGGGAATGGAGTATTACAGCCCATCTCTCTTGTTTACTTTGTCGCTTGGTTGTGCGACTAAGTAACAAGATGAGGTGGTGGTTGGGGTACAAAGTTTCCGCGAGGCAGTGTGTTAGAGGAAAGTTTCTTGTTTTGGAAGTCCTATAAGTGGAAAGTTTTCAGAAGTGAAAAGTGCTAAAAATGGAAAGTTTTATGTGAGTTAGAATTGTCCATTTTTAGTGGCGGAGAGCCTGGGAGAGGGCTTGTGTGGCCTTAGTGGCGGACTTTTGAGTCATTGCGCCGTGTGCGGCAGTCTTTTGAGTTATTGTGTGGCCTTTGTGGCGGGCTGTTTAGTCATTGTGTGGCTTTTGTGGCGGGCTGTTTAGCCGTTGTGTGGCCTTTGTGGCGGGCTGTTTAGCCATAGTGTGGCCTTTGTGGCAGGCTGTTTAGCCAGAGTGCCTGTTGAGGCGGTCCTTCGGGACAGATGGTCTTTGTGACGGTCCTTCGGGACGAGTGGCCTTGGTGGCGGTCCTTTTTAGGATATTTGTTTGGCCTTGGTGGCGGCCCTGTTTAGGACATTTGTTTGGTCTTGGTGGCAGTCCTGTTTAGGACATTTGTTTGACCTTGGTGGCGGTCCTGTTTAGGACATTTGTTTGGCCTTTGTGGCGGTCTGTTGGGCAGTGAGATGATCCTTGTGTGGTCATGAGGTATCCCAGTGAGGGGATATGGGGTTGGTAGGGCATCGTGTTGTCTTACGCGAGCCACAGGAAGGAAACCTGGATAGGGATAGGACTCTGACGTGTTCCGAATTGTTTGCTCGCGACTCATGGAGGACTTAAGTCCTCCTAGTACCGCCATATTCTAAGACTTTGTGGCTTGGGAGTATGGCTGGTATATCGACTTCGGATGCCGATTCGGGGGCGCGTTGTAGGGTGGCAACCCGAGAGACGAGTATTGGACTCCCTTATATACATTATGGCATGCGGGCTTAGGCCCGATGAAAGAGCAAATAATGCATGGAGCGTGAGTCTATCGCCTAGAGGTGACCTTTCGGAGTTTGGTCGGAGGAGTGCGGGCCGTGGAGACGGTTGCACAGGAGTCCTTGGCTGATGGTTGTTCGAGATTCGAGGACGAATCTATATTGGTGGGGGAGAATTGTAACACCCGCAAACCGAAATTCTGATTTAGGGATTGCATTGGTCGATGCAGGTTGTACATCGGCCGATGCATGGTTGAGTTTCGGCGTTTTGACTTAAGTTAAACGTTGCGTTTTGGGCAAAAGGGAAAGGAAAACCCTTAAGTCGTTTCTTTTGTCTCATTCGACGAGGGTAGCTGTTTTTGAGAGAAAAGAAGGGAGAAAAAGTGTTCTTGAGTGTTCCTGGTGTTTGTGGCGTTTCCTGGTGAGATCTGAGGTTTAGAACGTTGTAAGAGCTTGCTAGGAGTGTTCTATTGCTTGTTTGAGGTTCAGATTCGTCTTGGCAAAGGTAAGTGCATGACTATAGCTTATCTAAGCTGGAGATTTCTCTGATATGCTTGTTATGTGTTGTTAGACTTATTAGATTGTTATTTGGGACGTTGGGAAGCTTTCTTGTGGCTTGGGATCGAGTTTTGTGGTTGTAGGAACGAAGATCCGGCGAGAAGCTGCGGGGGAAAACGATGCTCGGCATTGCATCGGTCGATGCAAATGCGAGGATGGCGCGTAAACTCTAGGGTTTTCGTGCTATGTCGAGCATGCGTCAGTCGATGCAATGGGAGCATGGGTCGATTCAAGTTAACCTTGCATCGGTCGATGCAGATTTTGCGTCGTTCGACGCAACCTCCAACTGGTGTCGATCGATGCTGAGTTCTGGTTTGTTATTGTTGATTGTTTATTAATGGTTAGAGATGTCTCTATTGCTTGTGTGTATAGCCTAGTAGATGGGAGGATTGCCTTACTGAGTGTTTATTAAATACTCATGCATTGCAATATGTGTTTGTGGTGCAGGTAAAGGCAAAGTGTGATCGTGGAATCAAGGCAATGAAGAGGAGGATGTTCCAGTGGTTCGCTTGGTTGTCTGGCTTCTGTTAGGTGGCTAGAGTTGAGTGCTAGAATGTTGTTTAGGATTGCTGGTTCTCTGGTTTATGCTGTTTGGATCATTAGGTTATGATTTGGAATTAATGTTGGTTATTGGTTATTATTTATTGAATTATTTATTGGATATTGGTATCTGTTATTTCCGTTGTTGGTTTTGTTTGTGGTTAGATGGCTAGTGGATATGAGACCACTTGCTGTAGTTATTAATTATTATTATTTATTATTTATTTAAAAAAAAAACGGGTCAGGTCGTTTCAGTCTTCAATTAATATTTTTAATATTTGTATTTTGTTATATGATTATTAAAGAAATTTATACTGTCTTATACAATGTATTCATAATTTTATCATTTAAAACAAAACAAAAAAAATTAAAAATTAAAAATATTATTATTTACATATCATTTTTGACAACAAGAGAATAAGTTGTAACGGTTCACAAAATATACAAAAATATGACAGTAAGGTTAAGAAGAGAAGACTGTAGATTGCATTTATTCATTTTTCAAAAATTAAAAATATTTTACGAAAAATTTCGACGAAAAGACATTGATAAAATGTTACATTGAAAAGACACGAATGAATGGTTAAGACGAATAAAAGCGAACGAAATAACACGATTGCAATATTATCTCATGGCAGTTAATCGTAAAATTTTGTTTAATTTGATGTGTGTAGCATTGATAATTATTTATTTAATCATATGTGAAGGTAAGATTATTTTAAGAATATATTTCAATAAAAATATAAAGAATATTTGAAAAATTTGTATATTTTTGAAATTTTTATTAAATAGTTTAGGAATACTAATAATTTAATAAATAAATTTAATTAAAAAATATTATAATAAATATTTTACTAAAATGAGTTTTTTGACGATATCCGAAGGGCTCCATACCTAGTTAGACAAATATACAACGTAGAAAAGAAAAAAAATACAGCTGTAGTGTAAGATTTTTTTGGTAATTCATTATCTTCTAAAGAATACAAATTCGTGTATAGTGGATGTCTAAATATATATACGTGTAAAAAAAATTAAAGGATGGCCAAAATTGAGAAGAAGAATAATGAAAGTGAGATAGAGAGAGAATAAGTGGTAGAAGAAGTCGACGTGCTTGGTCTTTGAGATGGTATGTTTGTCGCCTCTGGGTCAAACGAAGATGTTGGTGGTCTAGCCGAAGAAGAGGAACGGTTTGATGGAAGCGTCCGCGCCGAGGTCTCACCGGTGTAACCTTTAGCCATAAAAATGAAGTCAGGTTAGAAAGAAGTTTAGGATCTTAGGCTCTACAGGGATGAACACTTGATAAGGAACTCACAATCAGATTCTTTCCACCCCAGAATCAGTTTCTCACGATCAAAGACAACACGATAGCCAGTCATGAAGTTCTCTACAAATTGTAAAAACGAAGAAATCTGATAAAACTCTTGCATTTTTAAGTTTAGTGACACAACAGTTTTTGGTTGAGTTTCCAAATAGATACTTACGTCCGATGATGCTAATGTCTTCTATCTTCATGATGGCTAAACAGTACACATCTGTGTCCTGAAATCATCACAAGGAGAGAGCTTAAGTATTGGCAGAGACAGAACAGAGGTGTGCTGTAATAACAGAGGCCTAACTAACCTTCATGGGGATTACTACTAAAGGGTGATAAACGGGATATGAGCTCCCGCCTTTCATTGTAAGATTCACAGCTGGATACTGGAAGCTGTCTTTGTTTGGGCTGCACATAGATAGATCCAGAAGTTAGTTAGTAAGGTTTCAGAGATAATAAGAGTGATGGTGACCAGAGTACAGAGGCAACCTTAATGCATAACAGTACTCAAAAGGTAACTCTGAATCAGTTGTTTGATAACGTTTGTCCAAAGCTAGAGAATTAAACTGCACAATCATATTGGTTATCAAGCCATGTAATACCAAACCAAGATCATAATACAATATGTAAGACGAAAACTCACGCTTTCTGAAATAAGGGTGTAAGCTGCATCAGTCAGATAAGTGAACGAGGTTCCAGAGTCGAAAACAGCATCAAATTCAAGATCGCCTGTATTTCCTCCAACGCTTATTTTAGTGACGGTGATATTGTAAGTAGGACTGGTTGACATGAAAATAATAGAGTAGTTAGAAGAAAAAACTGGAAGTATATTCAAGGAGATGGACATGTTCGGTAAAACATAAAAAAAGATATGATTCAATGGCTTGCTTACTGTGGTTGTCTTATGTTCAATGGCGTTTCCCGTTGGTCTACGCTACCTTTATCTCCAAAACTGATCCTACCAGCTCCATCATTCCCAAAACACATTGAGAATGAGTTTGCCACAATTCCCTCCTTTGCTAGTACGCTAGGAACCGATACGTCTTCTAAGCCAAGACCGAAAAGACCATTTGGAGCTGCACTATCATGGAATACACCGGTCTGAACTTGACCACATCTGTTCCAGCACAGAAAGATTGCTAAGACGAAATCACAAAGATTTAAGCTTGCCAACATAATAGATAGTTTAAGAAACATAAAAAAAATTCTATGATATAATACTCAAAAGTCTGTAAGGAAGAAATTACTTACCCCAAAGTAACTCGAGCGGAAATAGTTTTGGAACTTTTGTCATTTGTAACTAAGTGAAGTACATCCTCCACCAAGACTCCAGTAGACGAGGTACCATTAGAAAGATACCGGATCTGGTAAGGGCAATTACTTTGAGGGGAAGCACAACGATCACCTCTTGTACATAAAGAGCTATTACAAGGAACTTCAGAACTTGTCGATGATACATTAGGGCTATAAATATTAAGGTCCAAACTCTGCAACAACAAAATAAAAACTTCCTTAAGGAATCGAACAACTTGCAGATATAAAAAAAAATGTCTAAAGAGATAACACATCAAATGTCGATAAAACAAAATCTAAGCATAAACATATCTCATTCACGAAATTTGTCTAATCCACATGGTGATCAATTGCAAACATAGATGTATCCTCGACAGCTCTAGTGTCAGTCTCACTGTATTTTAGTGTTAAAGACTTAGTCAACAAAGAGCTGCCCAAAGTCAGATTTCTATTCTATAATTATTCTTTTATCCCACAAATAAACCCTCACGTAGAACAAACCCATCAAGTTCTTCACAATCTAGACCAAAACCTACTAGCATAGCAACATACTCAAATGAAACACGTATACGTCTATAAGCAAAATAAAGAAACATTACCGAGCCACCAGGCGCTTTCAATTCACGAACACAATTAGTGCAGTCACAGGGCAACCAAAACAAGTCACTTCCAGTATCTAAAGCAACCAGAAACCAATTAGCCGGCGTACCAACTGACACATTAGCGTAATGCAAACTGTTACAAACACCAAACAAAACAATCCAACCAAACCATTCAAGTCTCTCTCCATTAAAAAATAAACCTTTTTTTTTTTTTGACAAAGCAATGAAATTTAAGAAAACCTTACAATCCAAGGGCATCAACACGAACAGTTTCGTTGCCGTCAGAGAAAGTAACAAGTGATTGATCAACAGAGGCAAGCCTACGACCTCTGATTAACCGATCACGATGAGCCATGACTCTGTAATACTTAGAAGAGTCTCGATTAGGCAAACCATCCCCAGGCAAAACACCAACAACCTGATCCGAGAAACGGTGATGAAACTCAAACCCAAATTCACCAATTCCTTCGCATCTATCCAAAACCCAGCTCGAAGCTATCAAAAGAAGAAGATCCAGATACATAATTCTACAGCTTGAG
>NC_025703.1:24388380-24394369 GCF_000633955.1 Camelina sativa | reverse complement strand
AAAAAAAAAAAAAAAAAAAGTACTCCGCCGAGATCTCGGAAACTTCCTAAAAATGAAATAAAGAACGAAATTTCCGAGTAATACTGAAAACCCAGTCTAGCTAAAGAGCGAGAAAGAATCAAAAGGTAAAAAAAGACCGAGAAAATCAGGGAAGAAGAATCGTGTGAAGTAGGAGAAGCTCCAAAGGTTTCTCCTTTGTCTGAGAGATGATGATGAACAACTTTGAAGTCAATTTATTTTCCTGAAATAAAGTAATTAAATAATAAAACTTATTCTTATTATTATTTTGTTTAATTATAGTAAGAAATTAAAAAAAGGTGGCAGGTAATTTTCATTATCAAAAGACTCTCAAATTAAAGCAAAAGTCAAAGTAGAAGTCATCACTTCTGTAGAAATTTCAAAGTCGTCGTCGTCGTTGTGTAAATTTGTAAACCACAATCAAATTAATATTATTATTGGTTACGCAATTGAATTCATTTGTCAACACGTCATTCAATTATGTAAAGATTTGGTATTATTAGTTATATGTAGTTGGACCGACTTTTCCTAAATGTTTTTTTTTTTTTGTAAGGTTAGTTGTATAATTTGTTGTTATTTTATAGGTAACTAGATTAAGATTGACAAAATTGTGGAGTTACACTAGAAAAAAAAATTAAACCTAACTAAATCTTTAGTTTCACCAAATTTTAATCAATGTATGTTTCATAATCTTTATACAGAGCCCAGATGGAGATATTGTAGATTGTGTTCATATAAAGAATCACCCAATATATGATCATCCTTTATTCAAAAACCACACAGTTCAGGCTCTTAGTTCTTTTCAGTATATTTACTTAACATAAAATTATAGACCTTTGGAATTTTGTGTAACCAAAAGAATCATTAACATAATACAGTCTTCATTGTTTCAAATTATGGAATTTATTACATTTAGGCTAGCATTTTTCTGTTTAATCTCCTATTTTTTGTTCTAACATTGTTGTGTTGTAGATGAGACCAAGTTCTTACCCAAAAGAATGGAACAATGAATCTTCAGATAGAGAAAAACAAAATATGGTGACACAACTTTGGGCAATCAATGAATAATGTCCCAAGAATAGTATTCCAATCAGAAGAACAAAAAGAAAGGATATTTTACGAAGATATGACAGGAAGGATTCGAACATCATATATCATCCTAAACCAGAGCCGTGCCATAGTGAGAGAAAAAGAAGCACTCACTTGTGGCATCCAATTAGAAAAATTATTAAAGGGCATATATTTATTAGTTGGATTACATAGTTTACTGCTAATAAAATTATTTTAATATCAAATATAGGTTTACAACTTATAATGATAAAACTTTATGCTATTCGGAGAAGCAAAATTTGGGTTTGTAGGATCCAAACATACACTTCTAATACGTTAATTAATTAAGAAAAAGATAAAAACAATAGTTATTTAATAATTAGTGTAAAATTAAGAGATTTGCTTTGTTGCTTCTACTAGTCTCATTACATCTTTCATTATTTTTTTGATTATTATAGTTTAGAGGGATAAAACTTTTTTTGAAAGTTTTTTTTTTCCCAAATTGTTTTACAGTTTCGGTAAAATATTTCATGTTTTTTTTATTTTCTTTTCTTATTTACTTTGTTTTTTCTGATTTTTTTACCCAATTCATTTTCAATTTGCAAATAGTAAATATAAATTGTAATTTTATTTTTAAAACTTGGTTAACTATTTTGTGGATAAAATGGAAAAAAATGTTTTAGAATTATTATATATCATTTGTTAATTTGTTTTCTTAAGTGAAATTTTTTTATTAATATTTTTTTAATGAATTGGAGCATTTTTCTTTTAACCGCTTATGATTCTCATCAATGTAAAATGCTAAACCAATAAAAAAAAAAGAATTAAAACCAAACGCTCTCAGGCACTAATATCAAGGAACCCCTTCAAACTTTGTTCTCCATCGCCGGCGAAAGTATGAATCGCCGGCGTCGGGATTCCTCTTTCTCCTTTGCTTCTGTTCTCTGTTTTTCATCGTCTTTAATCTCTTTTGGTTTGTATCTCAATCTTTTCAAACTTTTACACCCTCTCAATCCTTGCTCAAACCCTCAACCTATTCCGGTCAGTCATGATCCACTGGCTTAAGAAGGCGGATTTGGCTGATATCTCTCTTCCAGATCCAGCCTCTGCTCACAATGTCGATTCAGCAGCAAGTATTCCCAAATTCACCCATGGTGTGCAGATCCAGATTAAGTCGAATCTTTGCTGAAGGACCCTCAAAGACCATGAGTAAAGTGGTTTCGTGGAGCTAGATCTCCCCAAAGAGGTTTGTCTCACTGTTGTTTCGATATCCACCTCGACGCAGCCGACGTGTAACACAGGAAACCCTAGGTTCTCACCTAGTGGACCTTTCCTCACTTTTGGGCCTTAGAATCAATTCTCGGCCCACTAATAGAAGCTTGTGCACAAACCCAATACGACGATGGTTCATGTTTGTCGCTATCCTCTTCTTGTCAAAACCTTTTGATATGTGGCTTCGATCATTTGAGTACGGTGGCCGAAGACTCCATCTGAAAGATAATTTGACATCATGGAACTGGTGTTGGCAATGTTCTTCTGAAATCCTGTTACCATACCATCTTTTGGCCAAGCTATGTAAGAGCATACTCTCACTGAACCACTATCGACGATGTGATTTCGGTCTTAGATCTTCTATGTCCAGGTCCGGTCTTCATAACCCTCTATTTGAGGTTTTCTGGTGTCGAGGTCAATTAAATGGATTGTACAGGAACGACATTATGACCACACCTCCAATGAGCGTTGGTTATCGTTGCCTCATCATACATCCAGCCCTGTATCCCTTGTTCCCCGAGTCCATCTATGTGAAATCTTTATACTTAAGGAATACAACTCTTACCGTGGAAAGGTATCTTATTTTCCTACCGCAGCTTTCGTTTATGAGCCTGCTTGGTGAATGGTTTAAATTACTGGATCCCTTCCGACAGTGTAAATCTAGCTGTAGAGATTGTCTACCTAGATCTGTTTATGATAGTGTTATTGCAAGCTCAATCTCTCTGGCAACAGTCATCTATGCTTGGTCAAGTCGAGTTCTCCTCGGTAGCAGAAGTTTGGTTGTTTTAGAGTGTTTTGAGAGATATATTTGTCGAGGCCAGTTGAATAGCTCTGTTTGGAAGCCTACATTGCTGAATCCTAACTTAGAGTTTGATCCAACAGTCTGCTTGAATCGGCTACTAGTACCCTTTGCTCCAACTTGTCAACTACTGCCACAAGATCGAAAACTCGGATCTGATTTCAATTCTCAGGACCAATCTGACGATAAGCTTTGTGTGGATTTCCTTAACCTCCATGGCCAATGGCTTCATGCGAGGGAGGACCCATCTGCTCTGTTACGGCTTGTCACCCATCAAATACGATTCCCGGTTTCATCTTCTTCAAACGCCATGAGCACTTGTCAATTATCTAACCCCTTAGCCTCCTCCATGCAGCACATTTTTAAAAGCTCCTATGCATCTATCGTACGAGCGAAGTATGAGCACTTGTTAGTCAGGGATTTTCTGAAGCTTGTCTTCAAACTTGAATCCTACAAGACATTAAAAGACCTTCCATCCTTTGCAAGCTCTTCAAGGTTGTGCATCTTCTTGGAAGACTCATGTAGTCTTTATCTTTACCTTTCTTGTAACCCTTTGCTTTTAAGTTGTAAGAACATTCCTCTTTTGAGGCTTTAAATTTTAATGAAAGTCGTTTTGTCCAAAAAAAAGAAGAAGATACTCATCAATGTTGGCACGACTCTGTCCTAAACTATCACATTCAACTAGTAACTCCATACATGAGGTGCATATAAACTAGATATACATTAGCATTTGAAAAGCCGTATTTTTTTCCTATTAATGTAACATGTGTGTATATAGTATGCCCAAATTCAAGTGAAAAGAAAGTTTCATGGAGCTCAGGCGGTAATAAACATTTGGAAACCTCATGTACAAATGCCAAAAGAGTTTAGCTTAGCACAAATGTGGGTTATGGCTGGCCCGTTTTCTAAACTTAATAGCCTTGAAGCTGGTTGGCAGGTTTTTTTTGTTTTTTTTGTTTTTTACAGCTACATCCTTATATATATTCGAATAATTATCTTTTGTCATCTTTCTTTTTTCTTCAATCGATCGCCTATTGTTTAGGTCGATCAAGATCGCCATGGTGATGCCAATCCAAGATATTTTATTTTTTGGACTGTGAGTTAATGCTTATAGTATTACCTTAAATTATTTTAAATTGTCATAATATGTACTTATAGAGAAATTGTTTGTTTTTTTTTACCTTGTGTATTGTTTGGTAACATGGAAACAGGCAGATGGTACAAATCATGCTGTTACAAACTTACAATCTTGATTGTCCCGGATTTGTTCCTGTCAACCAAAAATTTGCTTTAGGTATGACCGTTAGTAATGTTTCTACCTACAATGGTCAACAATATCATATTCCTACAACTATATGGAAGGTCAATAGAACATACCATTTTCCACCGTATTTATAAAAGATTTTTGGTATAAAAATGAAAATGAATTCGTTATTTTGTAGGATCCATATTCAGGGAACTGGTGGTTGAAGTTTGATGACCATGAATTCATCGGATATTGGCCTTTCATATTATTTAACCATCTACGAGATGGTGCGACACAAATTCAATGGGGAGGTGAAATAATAAATTTTAAAGATGGTTCATAACACACAACAACAAATATGGGGAGTGGACATTTTGCAGATAAGGGATATCAAAAGGCTAATTATTTTAGGAATCTTGAGACAATCAACGAACATGATATTAAGATAAAACCTAAGGAAGGTTATTCTTATATGACGCAAGAGAGTTGTTACAACATTAGGTCTGGTTATAATACTCTATGGAGAATTCATTTTTTCTATGGTGGTCCTGGTCGAAATCATAATTGTATTTAATTATTATAAAAATGTTATTGATCAAAGCATACCATAATTAAAATTAAAAATTAATCTATGTGATGGTGCAAATACAATTTTAGTTAATTTGAGTCTTAAGACCATATATAATGCTCTATATGGTAAATGCAAGAGCAGACTGGAGAACAAAATTTTGTTTTCGAGATGGTTTTTGGACTCGAATTTAGGGTAATGTGGACGTTGTTTGATCGATATATGAATTAAACTCGATCATAGTATATATATAAAAATAGCATACCTCCTAAACTCACAATATGATAATATGGATTTATGTCATAACGCCTCTAACAGAAACATCTCTCTACTACATCAACACACTTCAATGCATTGTTAAAGCTCCCGTTCTAATTGTGTTTTATATTTGGGAAAAAGTCTAGATTGACTCAAATTATGGGTTTTATAGCCTAAATAACTCATAAAATATTTGGGTTATTTTAGTTTTTTTTTGTTCCTAAAATACCATTTTTTCTTTTGATGAGATTTTTTTTTACCAAAATATCCCTCCTAATTTTTTCTTTAGGTCACAGAAATTTCAATTTTTTTTTTTATAAAGTCTGCCATTCAGTTGTCACAGATTTTATTTGTGTGGCAGATTTTATCATTTACGACAGATTTTTCCACGGCAGATTTTTTTTTTTGACAGATATTTTGTAGTTTGTTATGACAGACTTAATTTTAGTGACAGTTTTTTTTTTTACGACAGACTTATTGTTGTTGTTACCACAGACTTTCATAATATATGACAGATTTTTTTTGATTAGTCGCTACAGTTTTGTTTTTGAGACTACTAATTTGTGGTCACATGGTAGATTTGTTGACGAGATAATAATTACTAGATTGACATTAAGTAATAACAGATTTATCTTTTACAATGACATATTTTTTTATTTTACAAAAAAACTACATTTTGGTGGCAGATTTTTAATTTTAAAAAGAAACCCTTGATTAACCCATAGTTGAATTATTGTTGTTTCATGTTATGGCAGATTTTGATTTATGTTATGATAGT
>NC_025703.1:24364159-24388087 GCF_000633955.1 Camelina sativa | reverse complement strand
TTTTTTTTTTTTTTTTTTTTTTTTTTTTTTTTTTTTTTTTTTTTTTTTTAAATATGCGGTTTAGTAACAGATTTTTTAAAGAAAATAACAATTACTAGAATGACTTTAAGAGTGTTTACAGATTTATTTACGTTACTACAGATTTTTTTTAAGTTATGACAGATTTGTTTGAAATTCATTTGATGACAGATTTGATTTTAAAATCGTATAGTGACAGTTTTATTGTTTTCTTTTAAGTTATGACAGATTTGTTTTAAAAATCACATGCTGACAGATTTTATGAATGTCATAACAGATATGTTTTTAAATCCGTATAATGACAGATTTATTGTTTTGCTTTGGTGACCAATATTTATTGAATAAACTGATTTATTTTGTTACTAAACGGCAGACTTAATATATGTATGACAGATTTTTTATGATACTTGACATATTTGTCATCGAAACCATATAATTATTAGGGTTATAGATTAGGCAACGGTTTCCTTAACATTCACGATCTCCATCGTCGCCTCTATTTTTTTTTCCTTTTGTGTTCTTTATCCAATCAATTCCGATGTTTTTTTTTCCTTTTGGGATCATCTAAGATTCGGTTCTGGGTTCCAAATCTTAATTATTGGGTATTCTCTTCACTTTTCTGTTTTGGGTTCGTGACCGTAATTTGTCACGTATCAAAGAACTAGATTACACATGGATCAAGTGATTCTCGTATGTGGTAAGTGGATCTTTGAGGAAACGAAATGGTTATTTGCTGTGGATAATAAGAGAGGTTGTCGAATTCTAGAGTGTAACAATAAAACGAGTTATGATGATTGTATTCAAATGGTGTATGAGGATTTCTGTTTGAATGACAAAGTATATGATGTTGGGTTGAGTTACAAGATTTCGAAGATGCTTTTACAGAAGTTACCGAGTGATACACCTCCAGTATTTATTGGTAATACTCGACAGTTTCACACGTTTTTGGGACAAATGAAGAGGGATACTTTACGACTTTGTGTTGAAGTGAAGGAAAAAGTTGTGTGTGAATTGAATTAAGAGTGCTCTTTAGTTGATCCCACGTTACACAGGAAACAATCAAGAAACGAGGACAATTTAGTGGAAGATGTTTATATTGAAGATGTTGTCGCTAAGGAAGATGATGATGCTGACGACGACGAAACTAGGTTTGATTATTGTGACGATTCTGATGGAACAGATTCTCACGATGAGAACTTTTCCAACTGTGGGATTCCACCAGAAGAAGAAGAAAAAACTAAACTACCATTGAAGAAGAGGAGTACTGGTATTTATATTGAAGAACAAAAGAAAGATGAACAGTTTGCAAAGTTGGAATTGTCGTCTCTTGATTTGGCTGTTGGACAGTGTTATGAAACAAAAGAGCACTTGGAAACAAGGTTAAGGATACTAACCTTGGTTCAGAAGTTTGATTATTTTGTTTATAAATCCACACCATCTCTACTGATTGTCAAGTGCTGGGTAAAAGGATGTTCTTGGAGGGTACGAGCTACACCAACAAAAGAGTATCCAAAGTTTCAAGTGTGTGTTTTTGTTTCAGATCATACATGTTCAGTTACGGAGCGTTCATCACGTACCCGACAAGCAACGCATGAGATACTTGGAATGTTATACAAGGATTTCGTAGGTGGAGTCGGACCCAAGGTGTTGCCAAAGCATGTTGCAGAAGCCTTAAATAAACGATTTCATGTCAAGGTACTATTTTATTTCCTATCATTGTATGTTACGCTACATACAAATATTAATATTAACATTTTTTCACATTAACAGATTGGATATTGGAAAGCTTATCGAAAACTAAGATATGCTCGTGAGTTGGTTAGGGGTAGTCCAGAGAGTGGATATGAGCAGCTACCTACATACTTGTACATGATAAAAAGGGCAAATCCTGGAACATTTACCAATCTTAAAGTGGATGAGTCTAAAAGATTTAAGTATATGTTTCTAGCATTTGGTGCAAGCATAATTGGATTTCCGTTTATGAGGAAGGTGGTGGTCGTTGATGGCACTTTTTTGCAGGGAAAATACAAAGGGACACTCCTTACAGCTACAGCTCAAGATGGAAATTTTCAGATTTTTCCAATAGCTTTTGCTGTGGTTGATACAGAAAATGATGAGTCATGGGAATGATTTTTCAAGCAACTCAGTTGTATTATACCAGATGACGGAGGACTTGCCATTATATCGGACAGACACAAATCAATTGGGAAAGCAATAAAAACAGTTTATCCGAAGGCTAGCCGTGGAATATGCACTTACCACCAATTGCAGCAGCTGAACATCGCAAAGTTTCTCGCATTTCAATGTCACACCCATATTTTTACACGAACTACTTGTACAGTTCCTATGAAAATGCCATCATGCCAAGAGATTTTGCACAATCCGTTCCTGTAGCTGTGACGAAGGACATTTGTTTACCACCTATACCTCGACAACAACTAGGAAGGCCAAAGAATTCGAGGATTAAATCTGTATTGGAGATTGCTATGGAAAAGAAAAAGCCAAGAAAGCTACATACATGTGGAAATTGCAATCAAGTAGGAAATAATCGAAAGACATGTACTTCATAGGAACTTTGTTTTCTTCTCATTATTGCATGCTATTTACGTTCAGACACGTCAAACTTATAAAGCTATTGTTACGTTCGCATTATTTGTTTTTTGGTCGTACTTGATAACATGACAAATATAACTAGAACATAATAAACAAACATAAATCCACAACAAAAAACTAGTTCATTAGGATGAAAAATACTAGTACATAAGAAGAAAAAGACTAGTACATTAGAAGAAATAAGATGAAAAGACTACTACATGAAAAACTATGATTACAATCTACTCTCCCTCATCCATAAGGTGAGGGACTTCTATGTCCCCAGCACGAAAGTAAGGATATTTTTCATTTGGTACGACTAACTCTCCCACTTCGTCATAAATCTCTGCAGCTAGCTTTGTCCGTAGGGATGATATGTTTCTATCGCTTAGGCCGTCGAATGTTTTCCCAAGAGCTAAACATTTTATATAATTCAGTGCATGCACTCCACAATCTCCTGGATTTTCATTCAGTGGAACATTTCTTTTCACTCTTCTCACTTCTAACATCGCAAAACTCTTCTTTCGGATATCCTCAGGAACAAAAGCACTTAACATTGCAGGGATCATTTTCCTAAAAGGCATGCAATATTTAACCATGTCTGAATCTATCACCAATCTGGGGATGCTATCATAAACATTAATCTTCCTACTTGGCAAGTCAATATGCAGAGCCATCCAATGATTATCATTGACAAAAAGACAAGCATATAAGTGATCTACCTCAGTGAACCACTTCTTGTTTGTCGCAGAATCATAGGGAGCTCTTCCGTTGAAGTGCTCTTAAAAGGTTTTCCTGAACAAGAAGTTCTTAGGTGCGAACTGATTGTAATCTTTTTCTAGCTTCGCGATAAAATATTGATCCAAGAAGGCTATGCGTTGCGTAGGGTACGGACATGGATCACGCATCAACCGTTTTCGAAACATAGCCATTGCATGAACCATGTGCTACATTAGAATTAAAACGACATTAGAAACATGTAAAAAGCTAAACATATATTTTTTTTTTTTTTAAAACAGAGAACTTTAAGAAAAAAAACTGAGAACTTACATAGCCTCTCAACCATCCATAGTTAAAGCTTGGCCACTCATCTCTTGGAGTTATAATCTGCCAATAGAATCTCACAGAGTAACTATCCATTGCAAATCGTTCATCCCTGAAAAATTATATGACAATAAAGATTAGTTCATCCCTTTAACGTCTATGAGATTTACCAAAAAAAAAAAAAAACAAAACAAAACAAAAGCTTACTCATCAGATGCAAGGAACTCCATAAGTCTCTCAGCTTTCTCATCTTCCACAGGTTTGATATGGTCGTCATCTGTAATTATGCGCTTCACTGTAGAGCTGCCAATGAAAGGAAACTTCTGCGATCCTGCCAACTGTGGCACTCGTTTACCATGAGTCACCCCATCTAACTCCTGTAACTTATCATGAAGTAGTGACAATGTAGTATCTACCACTTTACTAGCCTTCTGTGTTATAGGGTCTGACCAAGCCTCTTCAGAACTAGAAGCCATTTTCTGATTTGCTGCTATGACTTTCTCGGTTACATCTTCAACGTCATCCATGNTTTTTTTTTTTTTTTTTTTTTTTTTTTTTTTTTTTTTTTTTTTTTTTTATCAAGTTTGGGAATAACAACCTTTTGTGGATTGACAACAACCTTCTTCTGCTTCTCTTCCTTGTGACCATCAAAAACATCCACACTCTTCTTCTTTTCAACCTTGATTGCAGCTTTCACTGCTACCTTAGCCAAACTCTTCTTCTCTTCAACCTTACTCGCATCATTCTTCTCACACAAAGAAAGATCCTCGGATTTCTCTTCTTCTCTCCTTTTCTTCTTGTTTTTCACTGTGGGACAGGAAATTCTTCTTTTGAATTTTCCTTCATCTCTACAATCCAAGACTGTGAGAGAAAAAATATATATCAGAATGCAAAGGTTAAAATACACTCACGAAACAAAATAAATAAAACAAATTCTTAGTAGAGAATGAAATAATAACTTACAGGTGCTTCACTATGCGCCTCATCATGTTCATTATTGTCAGAATTGGCCTCTTTTGGTTGAGCACAAGTTTTTGCCTCTTTACTTTCTTTCACAAAGGATTCGAATTTAGTCTCCAAACAGGTCATCCTACTGCTCAGATTCTTGTCCAAGTCTGAAATATTCCCATTCAGTTTTTCCAACAGCTTCCAAATATCCAACAAGGTTTTCTGATCATCCACAACATCCTGCAAGCGTTTATATACAAGTGAATCATACTAACTTACTTCCAACAACAATAACATTTATGTTTACA
Source organism: Camelina sativa (assembly GCF_000633955.1). Taxonomy (NCBI): domain Eukaryota; kingdom Viridiplantae; phylum Streptophyta; class Magnoliopsida; order Brassicales; family Brassicaceae; genus Camelina; species Camelina sativa. Next base: position 24,383,177 of record NC_025703.1, on the reverse strand, counting down.
AATCAGATAATTAAACAAAATCTAACCTGGATATGTTCTTCGCATAACTTCTCCTTCATGTCTGGAACTTCTGCTCCTTCATCATCATAAGAGTGAGCCTCTTTCAACTTCTTCTCCTTTTGACTACTTCTGATCTCACCATCTTTACCATCTTCTACTTTTCGTTTCTTCTTCCTCACATTGACTGTTTTCAATCTTTCCCAAGCATTGCCTCTTAAACGATCATGGAAAATATCTTCAATCAAGTTTTCAAGGTCTGGGTCCTTGTTGTCATCCGCATCGCACCATGTAGGATACAGATTATCCTCTGAAACTGGAAGCATATGCCTCACACGGACCTACAAGAAAAAAGCAATAAATATTTGCACTTTAAATGGGATTAAAAAATCAGATGCAACATTGAATCATGTAAACATGGTACAACAAAATTTTAATCAGAGGAATTAAGAATAAACTCACCAATTGGCTAAATTGAGAGTAATGGAAGACAGAAGTTGCGGCTGGAAGAAGAACAATAGCGGCCGGCGATGCCAACGGAGAGGCAAATATGCTGTCGGAAATTCTGGTCACCAACGGAGAAGAGAAAGATACTTGCAAACCCAGAACCACTTGAATCGCAAACCCAGACCCACAGAGACCCACGACGAAGGAAACAATATCGATATGTTAATTTTCAACACCTAACACTCAAAATATCCCGATGGCAAAGAAGACAATGTCGAAGGGAGAAGAAAAAAAAATATTTCGAGTTATAAAAACCCTTAGCTAGAAAAATAAATATTTAATACATATTAAAATCCCTTAAAATTAAGAAAACTTTCCAAATTAAAAAGGTTAAGGTGTTTTGGACTTTTAACACAATATTAGTGTCAATCTAGTTCTCCCGATCATTTGGGGTTTAGATCAGTTATTTTTGGGCAAATTCGTGTCAATCTAAGTAATTTTCACTTTATATTTTATTGGGCAAACATAAACTTGATTAGATTACTAAAGAGTTTTGACCAAAAAAAAATACTAAAGAGTATTATTACACTCCAAGCAAGGAGGAGTTTGACATAGCCACTAGGGCAGCCTTAGCTAAAGAATCGGCTAAGATATTGGAAAATATGGAAGATATAATTGCTATTATGTTGTATTGTGAATATTCTCCAGCTAGAATTTAGGAAGTTATACATCTTGCTCTCCAAGCTTAGTATATTATGTTTCTCTCTTGTATATATATGTGATGTAAGGGTTTGAGATCAATAACACAAACATTCTGAATATCTAGTAATTTCTAGTTTTACATGGTATCAGAGCCAAAAGCGTAAAAAACTTTCTTTTCTTTGTTCTCTCTGTTTTTCCTTTGTTTCTCTTCTTTTTGGTTTCTCTGTTTCGTTTGTTTCAATTATTACCATGGCTGAAGATAAAGCTCTCGTTAAGGCCTCTGACTCTAACAATGTCACGCCGTACACCTTGTCCTCGTCGGACAATCCTGGTTCAATGATCTCTTCGGTTGTGTTGACGAGAGAGAATTATGCAGAGTGGACAACTGAGATGTTCAACGCTCTTCGTGCCAAGAGGAAGATAGGGTTTGTCGATGGGTCAATCCACAAACCTAAAGAAGACAGTTCGGAGATGGAATCTTGGACAAGCGTGAACTCGATGGTTATCGGATGGTTGCACACTTCAATTTCTCCTCGTGTTAGGTCAACTGTGTCGTTTATTGATGATGCTGCAGAATTGTGGGAAAGTTTGAAGACCCGTTTCTCTGTTGGAAACAAGGTTTGAATTAACCACCTCGTGTGTCAGCTGGGTTCGTGTAAACAAGAAGGGCAGTCCGTCATGGACTATTACGGACGTCTTGTGAACTTGTGGGACAAACTTCAACGGTATCGTCAACTCCCGGTGTGTACTTGCGGAGCAGCTGCCAAAATCGCACAAGATCAAGAGAAGGAGAAAGTTCAGCAGTTTGCTATGGGACTTGATGAGTCTCGTTTTGGGAATGTAATTTTCCAGATTGTTGATGATGATCCTCTACCTGATTTGGCACAAGCTTATGAAAAAGCTGTTCGAGAAGAGCAATGCCTTGCTGCAAAGAAGAAGGAATAACAATATGATGCAGTAGGGTTTACTACTCGACGAGATTCACTTCAACAATAGTCGATTTCTCCAATAGTTGGAAATGAGAGTGAATTTTCTGGGTTTGCGACTCGATCTGGGTTTTTGCAGAACAACAACAACAAGAACAGAGACCGTAACTTACTCTATTCTAATTGTGGAAGATCAGGTCACGAGAAGGAGTTTTGTTGGGAGCTCGTCGGATATCCAGAGTGGTGGACCGATCGAAACAGAGGAGGATGTGGATCCAGTCGTGGTGGTCGTGGAGGAGCTGGTCGGTCTAATTTTCCAGGCCTTGGGCGTGGTTATGCAACGGCTGCACATGCTACAAGCCTCCATGCCTCGACGTATCCAAGTTTCACTCCGGAACAGTGGCAAGCAATAAGTAAGATGGCTTTGGAGAAAACAAGTGCCAATCCGGACAAACTCTCTGGTAAGATATTTTCTGGTAAGATACACGAGGAACTAATCCTTGACACTAGAGCCTCTCATCANTGGTATCAGAGCCAAAAGCGTAAAAAACTTTCTTTTCTTTGTTCTCTCTGTTTTTCCTTTGTTTCTCTTCTTTTTGGTTTCTCTGTTTCGTTTGTTTCAATTATTACCATGGCTGAAGATAAAGCTCTCGTTAAGGCCTCTGACTCTAACAATGTCACGCCGTACACCTTGTCCTCGTCGGACAATCCTGGTTCAATGATCTCTTCGGTTGTGTTGACGAGAGAGAATTATGCAGAGTGGACAACTGAGATGTTCAACGCTCTTCGTGCCAAGAGGAAGATAGGGTTTGTCGATGGGTCAATCCACAAACCTAAAGAAGACAGTTCGGAGATGGAATCTTGGACAAGCGTGAACTCGATGGTTATCGGATGGTTGCACACTTCAATTTCTCCTCGTGTTAGGTCAACTGTGTCGTTTATTGATGATGCTGCAGAATTGTGGGAAAGTTTGAAGACCCGTTTCTCTGTTGGAAACAAGGTTTGAATTAACCACCTCGTGTGTCAGCTGGGTTCGTGTAAACAAGAAGGGCAGTCCGTCATGGACTATTACGGACGTCTTGTGAACTTGTGGGACAAACTTCAACGGTATCGTCAACTCCCGGTGTGTACTTGCGGAGCAGCTGCCAAAATCGCACAAGATCAAGAGAAGGAGAAAGTTCAGCAGTTTGCTATGGGACTTGATGAGTCTCGTTTTGGGAATGTAATTTTCCAGATTGTTGATGATGATCCTCTACCTGATTTGGCACAAGCTTATGAAAAAGCTGTTCGAGAAGAGCAATGCCTTGCTGCAAAGAAGAAGGAATAACAATATGATGCAGTAGGGTTTACTACTCGACGAGATTCACTTCAACAATAGTCGATTTCTCCAATAGTTGGAAATGAGAGTGAATTTTCTGGGTTTGCGACTCGATCTGGGTTTTTGCAGAACAACAACAACAAGAACAGAGACCGTAACTTACTCTATTCTAATTGTGGAAGATCAGGTCACGAGAAGGAGTTTTGTTGGGAGCTCGTCGGATATCCAGAGTGGTGGACCGATCGAAACAGAGGAGGATGTGGATCCAGTCGTGGTGGTCGTGGAGGAGCTGGTCGGTCTAATTTTCCAGGCCTTGGGCGTGGTTATGCAACGGCTGCACATGCTACAAGCCTCCATGCCTCGACGTATCCAAGTTTCACTCCGGAACAGTGGCAAGCAATAAGTAAGATGGCTTTGGAGAAAACAAGTGCCAATCCGGACAAACTCTCTGGTAAGATATTTTCTGGTAAGATACACGAGGAACTAATCCTTGACACTAGAGCCTCTCATCACATGACCGGAAATATTAACTTGTTGGTCGATGTTGTATCAACTCCTCTTTGCTCTGTTGGGTTTGCTGATGGAAGTAACACGATCTCGAAAAGCATGGGTGTGCTTCATGTTTCGGATCATATTACTCTCCATAACGTTTTATATGTTCCAAATCTCAATTGTTCACTTATCTCCGTTTCTAAGTTGCTCAAACAAACCAGTGGTATTGCCTTGTTTACTGATACACTTTGTGTTTTACAGGACCGTTTTTCGAATATTCTGATTGGAGCCGGGGCAGAACATGATGGGGTATACTATGTGATGGATGTGGCTGATGTGCAATTTAACAAGGTTGGAGTGAAGTGTGACTCGATGTTGTGGCATCATCGGCTAGGACATCCTGCGTTTTCAGTTCTTTCTACTTTACCTATAAGTTATGGTGTTTTTAACTTAGCTAGTCATAGTTCTTGTAACGTTTGTTTTTGGGCTAAGCAGACAAGAGAAGTTTTTATGATAGTTCTAATAAAACACATGATTGTTTTTCATTGATTCATGTTGATGTTTGGGGTCTGTACCGTTTCGGCTTCGTGTGGGGCTGTATATTTTTTTGACAATTGTAGATGATTTCTCTAGGGCAGTATGGACACATCTGTTGTTAGAGAAATCAGAAGTTCGTCAAGTACTTGAAATTTTTTTGCGCATATGCCGAAAGACATTTTGACAAGCCAATATGCACGGTGCGAAGTGATAACGGTACTGAATTTATGAAAAGTTCACCAAACATCGTGTGTTGCCACTCCACAACAAAATGGGCGTGTTGAAAGGAAGCATCGTCATATTTTGAATGTTGCTCGCTCTCTTCTTTTTCAAGCTAGCTTGTCGGTTTCGTTTTGGGGAGAGGCTATTTTAATGGCCATGTATCTCATTAACCGCACTCCTACTAAGGTCCTCCACAACCGTACTCCATATGAACTTCTTTACGGTGAAAAGCCTTCGCTTGATCACATCAAAGTGTTTGGTTCATCTTGTTATACTCACCGACGTGATCGATATAAAGATAAGTTTGGAGAGAGAAGTCGCCGTTGTATTTTTGTGGGTTATCCGTTTGTAAAAAAGGGTTGGAAGGTCTTTGATCTCAACACCAAAGAATTCTTGGTCTCCCGTGATGTGGTTTTTCAAGAAGATGAGTTTCCTTGGGCTACAAGGCATAGTGATTTAGGAACGACGACAATGGTGTCTCCTAGTGATATTGTTGTTGATGATTGGATGATTCCTGTATCCACCGCGCGTGATGACAGGGGGAGTATGGTGCTATTGGTAATGATCTTGTCACGCCTGCTTCCTCGACACTGGCCTCCGAGACGTCTACTTCACATGTTGATGATGCGTCTCCTAACCCAGCTTCTGTTGTGCCTATTTCGCATCAAACAAATGAGTTTGCTGTGGTTACAAAGGATGTATCTCCTTCTGCTGCTCATGATGGTGTGTTGCCAGATAGTAGTAATGAGTTGGGTAAAGGAAAACGCCAAAAACTTCTGTCAGTTCGCTTGCAAGGTTATGTAACTTACTCTACACGCTGCACTGAAGAACCCCATCATGATTCACCCGACTTCACCTCAGATTCTTCGTCTACGTTCCAAGGTACACACACTCCTTATCCTTTGACGAATTATATATGTGATGATCATTCCTCACCCGCTCATAGAGCATTTTTGGCGGCGGTGGTTAGTGATGTTGAGCCAACTTCGTTTAAACAAGCCATGCAAGATCCTCTTTGGACTAATGCTTGTGGTACCGAGATTACAGCTATGGAAGAAAATCGTACTTGGAGCGTCGTTGATTTACCTCCTGGTAAAGAAGCTATTGATAATAAATGGGTTTTCAAAATAAAGTATAATGCTGATGGATCCTTAGAACGCTATAAAGCGAGATTAGTTGCTTGTGGAAATCGCCAAGTCGAGGGTGAAGATTACAATGAGACGTTCGCTCCGGTTGTTAAAATGACTACCGTTCGAAGTTTACTATGTATTGTTGCTGCTAAAAATTGGGAAGCTTACCAGATGGGTGTACACAATGCGTTTCTGCATGGTGATCTAGAAGAAGAAGTTTATATGAAGTTACCTGTCGGATTTCGTCATTCTGCTCCCAATAAAGTTTGTCACCTTCACAAGTCTTTGTATGGTCTTAAGCAAGCCCCGCTTTGCTGGTTTGCTAAGCTTACTCATGCCTTGACGAAGTTTGGTTTTGTTCAGTCGTACGAAGATTATTCACTTTTCACGTACTCGAAGGGTGACATTGAGCTTCGAGTCCTTATTTATGTCGATGATTTGTTGATCTGTGGAAATCACTTACATATGATTAAGAGGTTCAAGGAGTATTTGGGACGCTGTTTTCACCTGAAAGATTTAGGTAAGGCAAAGTATTTTCTTGGTATTGAGATTGCTTGCAGTCCTGAAGGTATCTATATGTCTCAACGGAAGTATGTTCTTAATATTGTTTCCGAAGTTGGACTACTAGGGTGTGAGCCAATGTTTTCAAAACCAGACCGGACCGGCGGTCGAACCACTTTAACCCGCAAACCGGCAGCATACCCCGGTTGGGTTAATATCAAAACCCAAAGAAAATTGACCCGGTAAAAAACCATATCAACCTGTCAAAAACCCAAAAACCGGTGAACCATTAAACCGGATAAAACCGGGTTCTAACTTTTTTTTGTAAAAACGAGTGCAATTAATTACCTTTCTAGTTTTATTCTTAGCAGTAGTAGGGTTTCTTAAAATAAAAATCCCCGGAATTGAATTTTTTACTTTTCATACTAATTTTTTTTTCCTTCTAGTTTGAATTCTCGCAACTCACACCACAAATCTTCAATATCAATGTTATTTTATTGAAACCAATTATTTTTATAATAAAAGATGTTTGATCATTGCATGTTTTGGTAATCAATTTGGTGTTCATTTTTTCCCTAGTGTACATAACGGAAAAGAATGATTACTAAAATATTTTATTGGTAATGGTTATGTTTGTTACACTTTGAGTTTATTACTCCCTCCGTTTCATCATATAGGATGTTTAGAGAAGTTTTTTTGTTTCATAATATAAGATGTTTTCAAGTTTCTAGGTAACTTTTAGATTAGTTTAATAATTTATATTGTGCAGTCTTGTTTGTGATTGGTTAAACTTTTTTAAAGTGGACATTTCTTAATCTGCGTGCTTTACTCAAAACATCTTATATTTTGAAACAGAGGGAGTATTTTAAAAAAAAAACATTATGATTATTGAAGTATTTTATTTGGTGTAACCAATTATATCATAGTTGTAATCATTGGAAAAAATAGAAAACTGTTGTGAAAGTTAGAGAAACAAGGGTTGTATTCTCTCTCTTATTATTGATTCAATCGTTTAGAGGTTACATATATATAGTAAAGCAAAGGCTTAAACATAAACCGACTTAGACTAAAGACAATATGGCCGATGTGCCTTTATGGTCTTGGACATGTATGGAACGGTTATGGAAGTCCACTCCAAGTGTTTTACAACACTCCCCCTTAGATGACATAACTGTACCGATGCTAAGGGATCAGTGCAATACGCTTGGGGGTGCTGCCTCATTAAAACCTTACCAGGAAAACCCAGTGGGATAAAACCATGGTGAAGGAAAAAGAGTACAGCACGCATTGCTCCCCCTGTTCTAAGCATCACTAAAATTCCTTAAGTCTCCGCATCCCAATCTGGTGTGTGAGCTTCTTGAATGTTGATGTCGGTAGTGATTTGGTGAAGAGATCGGCTGAATTGTCGCTGGATGGAACTTGCACCACTTGAACTTCTCTGGCCTTTTGTAGTTCATGTATGAAGAAGAACTTGGGTAAAATGTGCTTCGTCCGATCTCCCTTAATGTACCCTTCCTTGAGCTGTGCGATGCAGGCCGTATTGTCCTCATATATAACAGTTGCTTCTTTGTCGTCGGCCATTCCACAATCTGATCGGATGTGTTGAGTCATCGACCTCAACCACACACACTCTCGGCTGGCTTCATGCATAGCTAAGATTTCGGCATGATTAGAAGATGTGGCCGTAATGGTCTGTTTCATCGAACGCCATGAAATTGTTGTACCACCGTGCGTAAATACGTAGCCGGTTTGAGACCTTGCATTATGTGGGTCCAATAAATAACCTGCATCAGCAAAACCAACTAAACCTTCTTTGTTATAGTTAGTATAATATAAACCCAAATCAAGCGGTCCTTGTTGGTAACGCAACACATGTTTGATACCGTTCCAGTGCCTTTGGGTCGGACAAGAGCTAAATCTAGCTAGCAGGTTCACGGCAAAACATATGTCCGGTCTAGTGTGGCTAGCCAAGAACATTAACGCTCCTATAGCACTGAGGTATGGCACTTCAGGACCGAGAACTTCTTCATCGGCCTTCTTTGGACCAAATGGATCTTTATCCAAATCAAGGCTCCTCACAACCACTGGGCTGGTCAATGGGTGAGCTTGGTCCATATTAAATCTCTTGAGTACTTTTTCTGTATATGCCATTTGATGCACAAGGATTCCATCATTTATGCACTCAAGCTGCAATCCCAAATAGAACTTAGTCTTACCTAGGTCTTTCATTTCAAATTCTTTCTTAAGATATTCTACTATTTGGGCAATTTCACCAGAGGTCCCAAGGATGTTTAAATCATCCACATGCACTGCTATGATTACAAACCCTTTGTTTGCAAACTTATTTATAAAAATACATGGACTGATGGGATCATTCTTATAGCCCTCTTTGGCTAGGTACTCACTTAGTCTATTGTACCACATTCGCCCACTTTGTTTCAGTCCATAGGGATTTCTTTAGCCTTATGCATTATTGTTCTCGAGAACCACTCTTATCATTGAGCTCAATACCCTCTGGTAATCTCATATAAATTTTATTATCCAGTGGACCATATAAATATGCGGTTACAACATCCATTAACCGCAAATCTAATTTTTCTCTTATAGCCAGACTTAGTAAATATCTAAAAGTCGTTGCATCCATCACAGGGGAGTATGTCTCCTCATAATCTATTCCTGGTCTTTGAGAGAATCCTTGTACTACAAGTGGTGCCTTATATCTCACGATTTCATTATTCTCATTTCTCTTTCTTACAAAGACCCATTTATGTCCAACTGGCTTTATATCAAATGGTGTCCTTAAGATTGGACCAAACACATTCCTTTTCTTTAATGAACTTAACTCCACGTCAATGGCTTCTTTCCATTTTATCCATTCTTTACTTTGAGTGCACTCTAATATGGACGTGGGTTCATGATCCTCATTTATTTCAAGTGCTACCTTATAAGCAAATACTTCATCGATGTCGAAATCTTTACGGTTCCATTGTATTCCAGACATGATATAATTGATTGAGATCTCATTATTATCAATACCTTCAGGTCCTTGCGGTTCAGCGTCCCAAACCTCATTTGGTACCTTAGGATTTGCCGCGGCCATGTCTATAATTTCCTTAACCTTGGTTTGTTTTGCACATTTCTTAGATTTTCGAGGGTTATTATCTTTGGAATCTAATGGTCTACCACGTTTCAAACGGGCCTTAGACTCTGTAGCAACTTGATTATTGTGTTCCTTGTGAACATCAATACGTACTGGTGCATTACAAGCTGGTATGTACGATTTTGTTATTCTCTTTGGGTCAACAAAGGAATTTGGCAATTGAATAGCTAGCTTTTGCAAATGTATAATCTTTTGGACCTCTGCCTCACATGCTAGAGTCTGAGGATCTTGCCAATTTAAGGATGTTTGATTCCATGATAATTCCTTGACCAGCTTGTTATTCTCTCCACCCAACATAGGAAATTCGGATTCAGCAAACTGACAATCCGCGTATCTGGCCTTAAATAAATCACCCGTAATTGGCTCAAGATACTTAATAATGGTGGGAGAATCATATCCAACATATATTCCCATCCTCCTTTGAGGTCCCATCTTAGTTCTCTGTGGTGGATCAATCGGTACATAAACGGCACACCCGAATGTTTTTAGATAGGATATGTCTGGCTCATGACCCGTTAATAATTGGGATGGTGAATATTTATGTTCACTAGATGGCCTGATGCGTATAAGCTCATCTGCATGTAATACTGCGTGTCCCCAAGCCGACACAGGAAGCTTCAACCTCATAAGTAATGGCCGAGCAATCAATTGAATACGTTTAATAAAAGATTCAGCTAATCCATTTTATGTATGTACATGTGCCACAGGACGTTCCACACTCACCCCCATGGACATACAATATTCATTAAACGTTTGGGATGTAAATTCACCAGCATTGTCTAGACGTATAGTCTTAAGTGGAAAATCTGGAAAGTGGGCTCGCAATCGTATGATCTGGGCCAGCAATCTAGCAAACGCAAGGTTTCTAGTTGACAATAAACAAACATGCGACCATCTGGTCGATGCATCAATAAGAACCATGAAATATCTAAACGTTCCACAAGGTGGGTATATTGGTCCACATATGTCTCCTTGTATCCTTTCCAGAAAATTCAAAGTCTCCTTAGTTACTTTGACTGGTGATGGCCTTATAATATGTTTCCCTTGTGCACATGCTATACATGTGAGATGTTTAGGGATAACTTTTCTCTCTTTAAGAGTGTGCCCATTTGAATTCATTATTAGCTTACGCATCATGTTAGAACCCGGATGGCCAAGCCGGTTATGCCATAAAGTGAATTGTTCATTGAACATCTTATTCATTGCCAAATTAGCTTCTATCATATATATCTTAGCATGGTAAAGACCGGTGGCTAGTGCAGGTGTAGTCTCTAGGACCTTCTTATGTCCTTGGGTAATTTCGGTAATGTATAGGAACTCTTTGTTTCCTTCACCCTTATTTTCAACATGGAAACCATTCAAACGAATGTCCTTAAAGCTCAATAAACTTCTCTTTGAGCTGGGTGAATATAAAGCATCACTTATTTCAATATGTGTGCCATTAGGTAATAAAATGTGAGTCTGGCCGTAGCCTTCAATAAGGCTTGCTATACCTGCAATTGTAATAATATTGGCATTTTTCATTATGAGATTAACAAAATATCTCTTGTCCTTCAAAATTGTGTGGCTTGATCCACTATCAACCACATGTATATTCTTGTCCTCAGCCATTTCTAATATAGACAATAATTTATGTTTAAAACTTTAAAGTAATAAAACAAGCAAATATATAATGAAGGAAAATAAAATAATTGAATTTAAACTAAAAATAATAATCCAAACAATAATCCAATCGAATGCAATGCATAAAATATAAAATTAATTCAAGACAACATTTGAGTTTTAATCATTCTCTCTCAAACAATCAGAAGTTTCATAATCCAATAGGGCATCCTTCTCATGGTCTAAATCACCTTCACCATCGAGATGAACCAGGTTAGCTTCTGGATCTTTTTTCAAACTCTCTTGATAGAGATCAACAAGGTGCTTAGGAGTTCTGCATGTCTTTACCCAATGGTTCTCCATACCACATCTATAACAAGTGAACTTGGTCTTATGTTGCAGTTTAAACCCCCCGCGGCCTCTACCCCGACAACGGCCGAAGCCTGATCGGTTTCCACGACGTTGACCACCAAAATTGTGTCCTTGGTAGTTCCCACGACCAGGACCACCACGTCCACTTCCTCCACGGCCAAGGCCATACTTGCCCCTATGGACATAGTTATACTCTTTAGTCTCTTTTGGCTCTTTAGGCTCTTTAGGGTTTTTCTTTGTCATGTCAACCTTGTGGGCTTCTGGTAATGGAGCTGCACCAGGAGGTCTCAATGAACTATTCATCATCAATAGCTCATTGTTCTGCTCAGCAAGCAGCAAACAAGAGATGAGGCTTGCAAATGTCTTAAACCCCTTTTCACGATACTATTGTTGAAGCAGTATGTTATTGGAGTGAAAGGTAGAGAATGTCTTCTCTAGCAAGTCCTTCTCAGTAACCTCAGTACCACATAACCTTAAAATTGAGACTATCTTAAATAGCTCTGAGTTATACTCTTCCATGGATTTAAAATCCTGGATCCATAGGTTTTTCCAATCAAATTGAGCATTTGGTAGGAGCACCGTCTTTTGGTGTCCATATCTGTTTTTCAACTCTGTCCAAAGGTCAAGAGGATCTTCAATAGTGAGGTACTGGTTCTTGAGACTCTCAGCAAGATGCTGGCGTATATGCATAATCGCCTTGTACTTGTTCTTTTCAGAACAATTATTATCATCCTCAATGCATTCGCAAAGATCCTTTGATTTCAGGTTGATCTTAGTGTCCAATGCCCATTGCAAGTAATTATCTCCAGAAACATTAAGAGCAGCATAGGAGAGGTTGTTGAGCTTTGCCATCTATAAAATAGAAAAACAAGCACCAAGTTATGTCATGCAGTATTTGAGACCGAATCATGCAACAAAAATTTAGGCCATGCGGTATTTGAGACCGAACCATGCCAATCACTTAGGGTCATGCGGTATTTGAGACCGAACCATGTCATGCTATTACACTCAGTTTTCGTGGTTTTAATATGCATGCAAACAACAATCCTAGATAGATTATATTCTAGTATGAACACATAACTTTTAATGTTTTAGAAAATTTCCCTTTTACTAGATATAATTTCCTTTTATTTAACTTTTCCTTTTCTAATTAGGATTAAGACAAATTTCTCTTTTCTCTAATGATCCGATTCTAGTTAGGATTTTAGGGTTTATGCAATCGAATTTTACAGAAATAATTTAACAACAATCGATTCAATATTCTCCCTATGTAAGTTTCGATTTTAATTTCAAGGATGCATGCAAGACATAATGCAATCAAGCAATTCGGATTTTTTTTAAACAACCTAGAACAACCAGATTAATATTTTTCTCTATGAATTTTAGGTTTTAGTTCTAAGGATTCATGCAACCAAATCTCAAACAAACAATCAACATAACCAGATTTTAATCGTAGTATATTCAGTTCAATTGCAAATAATCTAAGCAGCCCTAAACCTCACAGCAATCGATTTTAAATTTTTAGGGTTATAGGGTTTCAAAGCATATGAACTTGTTTGTTGATTGTTTACTTGTAGATTTAAGGGTTCAAGTAGATTTAAGTTTCAAGTTCGATATATGTGTCCGTCCTGATGGGTTCGAATTTATTTACATTCCACCGTTTGGAGGTTGACTGGAATTGATCCGGGAGCTAAAGACCTTGGATGTACCTTGAGTTGATTCACGAACCTCGAACTCGAACTAGATGAACACACGAACCGATCACGAACACAGCTTGCTCACGAACACGAACTGATCTTCGAACAGGAACTAGCCACGAACAGGGATTGATCACGAACAGGTACCGATCGCCGGGCTTGAATCACGAACTAGATCCGGTTTGGAACTTGGACGAACTAGGGGTTTATGAGCGGCGGCGGTTTAGGGTTTTTAGGGTTTTTCTCTGTTGGACTTTTAGAACAAGTCGTGCTGATAACGTGTTGTGAAAGTTAGAGAAACAAGGGTTGTATTCTCTCTCTTATTATTGATTCAATCGTTTAGAGGTTACATATATATAGTAAAGCAAAGGCTTAAACATAAACCGACTTAGACTAAAGACAATATGGCTGATGGGCCTTTATGGTCTTGGACATGTATGGAACGGTTATGGAAGTCCACTCCAAATGTTTTACAACAAAAACATATTATTGATAAAAATATCATCAAAATCAATTAAACCCGGTTGACCCCGGTCGAACCATATTGACTCATGACCCAGAAGCTTTCCCGGTTCAGTTACCGGTCCGGTTTTCAAAACATTGGTGTGAACCCTCTCCCATAGCGATGGAACAAAATCTCAAGTTGGGTTTGAGCAAAAGTGATTTTCTTCCCAATCCGGAAGTGTATAGGCATTTGGTAGGTCGTCTGATTTATCTTCTTATAACACGTCCGGAATTGTCATATTCAGTTCAGCACCTGTCCCAGTTCATGAAAACGCCAAGAATTGATCATATGGAAGCTGCATTGCGTGTTGTAAGATACTTAAAGGGTACTCCGCGTCAAGGCATTTTCTTAAGCTCAAATTCTGACTTGACTCTAACCGCGTATTGGGACTCGAACTACAACTCGTGTCCACTTACACGTCGCTCGTTGAGTGGTTATGTTATGTTTCTCGGTGGATCTCTTATATCTTGGAAGACTAAGAAGCAAGATAAGGTGTCCCACTCATCTTCTGAAGCTGAGTATCGCTCCATGAGAAATGCATTGACAGAGGTGTTATGGCTTCAGAAATTGTTTGTTGATTTGGGCTGTTCTCCAACAAAGCCAATTCATTTGTTTTGTGATAGTGAAGCTGCTATTCATATATCGTCTAATCCAGTGTTTCTTGAGCGCACTAAACATATTGAATCTGATTGTCATGCTGTTAGAGATGTGGTACAAGATGGGACTCTCACAATGGTTCATATTGGTACCCGTGATCAGATTGCGGACATTTTTACCAAGGCGTTGGGACGTGTTCCATTTGAAAAACTATCATCCAAGTTGGGCATTTGTGATCTCCATGCTCCAACTTGAGGGGGAGTATTGGAAGATATGGAAGATATAGTTGCTATTATATTGTATTGTGAATATTCTCCACCTAGAATTTAGAAAGTTATACATCTTGCTCCCCAAGCTTAATATATTCTGTTTCTCTCTTGTATATATACGTGATGTAAGGGTTGGAGATCAATAACACAAACATTCTGAATATCTAGCAATCTCTAGTTTTACATAAGACATTGGCCGAGCGTGGGATAAAAGCAATAGAGATAGCAACAAAGGAGCTACATAAACAAAGAAATATCATGGAGGATTCCCTTCAGCTCTGTAGTATCTTCCTTTGCGATGATGAGTGCCACCAGGGATTGAGAGTCCGAGAGCACCGTTAGAGAGGCAATGTCCGGATGATTGGCTGCCATTTTAAGTGCACTGCAAAGAGCAAGTGCTTCCGCTACAAGGGCTGAGGCTATATGTGACCTACTTGCAGAGAAAGAGGTCGTGCGTGAGCAGTGAGGGCTTGTAAACGTCCATCCCCTTCCACAGAGACGTTTAAGGATATTATGAAAATAATGATGACATCAAATGAAACTATGAAATAACTATATAAGTAAACTATCTACAATCTTACGTGAAGTTTATATCAAAACGACAACTACATATTGATTGAACCTTTTTAACGAAAAATGAAACTTTTAGTGCAGAAGAGAAGATCTATTGACTTTCTATCATAGAGAAGATCTCTAAAACTCTAATCTCTTTTATATCCGTTAGGCACTCTTCTATATCTATGTGCATGATTTGTTTGATCATGTCTAGATAATTAATTCGTTGAGATCTAGATTTTTTTGAGAGGGTAAATGTGTTGATAAACTAGTGTGTGAGATTTGGGGTAATCTATTTATCGTTCTTTGTTCTAAATTTCCTGTTATGCATATTGTTGGAATAACAAACTTGTCACTGAATCTGTATCTAATTTATCCATCAAAAGTGTGTCGAATGAAGTTCCTGAACTTATCTAGACGAGCATCGTGTTACAACTCTTGAAAGTTGAGTTGTAGAACTTTGTGAGCATATCATATCTAAGAATTATTGTGTTCATAATTCCCTGCGGAGGTTGACTGATTACGTTATTACAACATGATGCGTGCGACGAAAATTCCTTGCGGACAGGAAAAATAAACGGAGGAGTAACTCGTCTTGCAGAACTGCTAGGAGTCTACTAGAGGCAATCCTAATAAAAATTCACTAAAGGATTGCTCGAAGGCACATCCTCACGACAAAATCTTAGTAAATTGCTTTATATTCAACCTTGGGTGTAAGTACCGACAGAATCGACATAAGTTTTTTTATGAAGTATACCTCACCCTCATGCCTCATGGGAAAGAATATCAGAATAATTCAAACTTTCAAAGTGTTTTTTTAAAAGAACTTTCAAGTGTTACAAGAGAATATTATGATTTCATTTTACTAATGACATTAAAAAGCTTCACGAATCTATTTAAAATTTGATGAATGTGATATGATCTCATAATTATGCTAGAAATCATGTTTGCACTGTATATGACTAATATAGACATTTTGTCGATCGATTTACGCATTCAGTAAATTGAGATCTATTTTTTTTAAAATACGCCGCACTTTGCTTTAGTTAAGAAATTTGGAGGTAAACTATATAGATGTTATATCTCCGATCAAGTGATCTGGCCTAAAAAGAGAGACGTAATTGGTTAACAAGGTTAGTTTTTTCAAATCTTCTGAATTCACTGGATTATGTAGTATCAAAAATGTATTATTTATGTTTCTAGTATTCCAATTTTCTTTTTACATATATTAAAAGATGATTATAAATACATTATGTTTTATAATTTAAAAAAATAATATTCAATAAAATTTGGTCTCTCGATGTTATCCTTGAATATATACACATGTAGACGATATGCATTAGAGACCCAGCTAGCGTGATATTTTTGACTTTCGCATCATTCACTATGTCAACGTTATTGAATTTTTAGCCCAAGACGATAAATGATAATTTGATACTTTGAATAGTTATTTTGCAATTATCCACTTCTTAAGTTTGAATTTTTGAATCCCAATGTGAACCATGTCCATATGGGAGCGACATTATTGTTCCAATATAGTTAAAGACAAGCTACAACTTGGTTAGTCAAATCTTAAACATTAAAAAAAAAAAAAAGTAAACTCTTAATCTCTTATACTTGCTCATTTTTATTTCTGTGAATGATGAACTAAAAGTCTTCTTTTATTTTCACTATAAATAATTTGAAACCCTTTTGCTTATAGAAACAAATAAAAAATCTGAAGACAGCTCATCCACAAATCAAGAATATTATTACCTCTAATGGCTTCAGGNTTTTTTTTTTTTTTTCGTGCACGAAGATATTTTGATACTTTGAATCGTTATTTTGCAACATATCCACCTTCTTTAGTATGAATCCCACCTAACGTGAACCTTGTCCATATATTTATAGAGAGTGACATTATTGTTCCAATATCGTTAAAGACAAGCTACAACTTGGTTAGTCAAATCTTAAACATTATAAACCAAAAAAAAAAGAAAAAAAGTAAACTCTTTATCATTTTATTTTGTGAATGATAACCAAAAGTCTTCTTTTATTTTCACTATAAATAGTTTGAAACCCTTTTGCTTACAGAAACAAATAAAAAATCTGAAGACCTAGCTCATACACAAATCAAGAATATTATTACCTCTAATGGCTTCAGGGAAACCAGCTACCCGCCCTTCAGTGAGACACCCGAGCCACAACCATCCACTGCGCGGTCACAAAGCCCAAGTTGAGGACGAGATCATTTGCTCTGGTTGCGACCTAGACCTGATCGGTGCATCTTTCAAGTGCACAAAGTCAGAGTGTGATTACTTCTTGCACAAGACATGTTTCGAGCTTCCACGAGAGATTCGTCACAAGTCTCACGCTGATCACCCTTTGACCCTACTCTATTCCCCACAGAATAATCAATCCACCTACACGTGTGACGCATGCGGTGAGTATGGATCCGGGTTCACGTACAACTGCTCTATATGCCACTACGATGTTCATGTTGGATGTGTATCTATGCCAGAGACCATGAAGCATGACGAGCACGCGCACACGCTTGTTTTACTCTACAGTGCTCCTTGCCCAAAGGGTCATATATTTACGTGTGATGTTTGCCAGGAAACTATGCCGGATAATTTGTGGTTGCACTATTGCCAGAAGTGTGACTACGGTGCTCATTTACATGCATGCGTCGCTGAAGAAGAGGAAAAGCCAAAAAAAGGAGGAAGAGGAAGAGGAGGAGAAGGAGGAAGTAATGGAAATGGGGTGAACGGAGGAAGGAGCTCGGCCAATTCAGAGCTAGCTGCGATGTTGAAGGCTCAAAGGGAAATGGAGCAGATGCAGATTGCTCTACACTTGGAGATGCAAAGAGCTATGATTGATAAAAAGTCAAGAAAACATATGCTCAAAATGATCTAAGATATTATTAACTCGTCTATTGCTCTCGGAATCTTGAAACTCTAAAAATCTAAAACACTTTCACTTTTTGCTTGTCTTTATATTTTGTTTATATTTTGTCTTTTCTCCGAGCTTTTATGTAATTTATCTATGAAAGAATCTTTTAGTAGTTGAAAATCATCACTAGCAGTCTAAGAGACGGAAAAAAGAAAGAAAGAATAAAGCAGAATTACAAGCCATTAATTAGCATTAGTTAGTTGTATAGCTAAAATCCATAGACATTTACTATTTTCAAGTAATTTATTTTACGTGGTACAAATAGACTACTACTACAGTCTACATCCATTACACTCATCAAATCAATTGGTCAGTAATAAACTATTGAATGTTATAATGATAAAGACTCATTTAGAAAAAGGAACGTTACAAAGGAAAATAAAAAAGGGTCAATTTGCTAGATAACCAAAATCATAATAAAGAATACAGCCAATTAAATCTGGAAACGAAGTGAATAGCCATATATAGCTCAAGATGAGATGACCAAAAGGGATAGAACTCGAAGTGAAGGATACGTCCGCGTAGGCATGCGAATTTGAACGGAACCGATTTGTCCGAACCAAACCGAACTAAGATTTGGGCAAATCGGTTCGGTTTCTATTAATTAAGTAAACTGATCAGAAAAATTTTAATTAGATTCAGTTAACTGAGATTTTCAGTTTCGGTTAACCGGTAACGAAAACCCTAATCAAAATTTTTCAAGTAGCCGCCATTGCCTCTTCTTCATTAGTTACTCTTTGATTTTTCTTCATTTCTTCTTCAATTCACCATCTTTATTATCTTTGATTCTCATCCTCCTCTTCTTCTTTGATTCACCATCATCTTCCTCGGTTATGATTCTTCTTCCATATGTTATCATCATCTCTTTTCTTGTGTTGACTATTCTTCTTCTCGATTCATCATCTTCTTCCTTTTCTCGATTCATCATCATCATCATCTTCTTCTTCTTCTTCTCCTCGTCCTTATTCTTTGACTTCTATACCACAAGCTTCGGCTTCGAGATCTCGTCGTCGTTGCCTCCACAGCTCCATTAGTGGTCGTGGGGTTCTCCTTCTCTC
>NC_025703.1:24361912-24364149 GCF_000633955.1 Camelina sativa | reverse complement strand
AAATTTTTTTTTTTTTTTTTTTTTTTGTAGTGTTAATGGGTCATTATTTTGCAAGCCCAACAATCAAAAACATCTTTAGCCCTAAACTAGTAAACCAAATGGCAAAAACCGAAATAACCGTTTTCAAACTGAACCGAACCAAAATCTTAGTCGGTTTTATTCGGAACAGCTTTCAATTTTTAAAATAACCGAAAAACCGAATAAACCGAACCAAAATATCCAAATAAACCGAAATCGCAGGCCTATGTCCGCGGCCAGAGAGTTAAAGAAGAGAGAGAATAGTGATAACATGGCCAAATTAATATTATCTTAAGTGATTTTAAATGTTGAATTAGTCTCATCCAAATAATTGTTTTTTTTTTGGTCAAACATATTTTTTTTTCTGTGTTTAATACTTCAATATGATTTGAATTTTAAAAATGGGATATTATAGTTAATTAGCATATAAGGGTTAGATGGTTGAAGAGATCACTCACTTGATTTATGTTTTTTTTTGTTAGTTTTGCTAATATCCCAAAAAAAAAAAACAATAAATTTGTGAAGGTGGATTTTTCTCTCATTTTTTCTCTAAATTTTGATATGTTCTTATTATTTTCTTCATATATATTCGGTTCAGTATAGCCCCATGGTCCCATCCTTTAATTAACAATATACATATTAGATGTGATCAAGCTTGCTATAAAAGATGATACAACTTTCAACATGTAAACAGAGCTCAAAATACTCAAGTTGATGCTTAGCAAAGCAACTTAGTTGATGCTTAGCAAAGCAATTTAGTTGATGGTTAGCAAAGCAACTTAGTTGATGCCTACTAAGGCAACTTAGTTGATGCTTACCAAGGCAACTTAGTTGATGCTTACGAAAACAAATTTGTTGTTGGTCATTCACTACTCACACTTGGAACACTTTGAGATAAATTTGACATCTTTGTACTTGGTTTACAGGTAAATATAAAGGTAAGTAGTCAGCCAGGGAAACAAAATAAAGTATGTCATAAAAATTAAGAGTACTAGGAGTAGTTGTAGTCTCTGAAGGAGGAGAGGTCAGAAATTTATAGAAGTCATATTAATTACGATTGATTTTTGCAATTTGGCGCTGGTCAACACACACACACACAAAAGTTTGATTTCAGTTCACATTAATGTGTGCTTTGAATATGTAAGTACTTGTGCTTTAAATATGTAAACACTCGTGTCTATGGTTTTAAGTACTCAAGAAAAAGCCGACCAACTAGTTTCTGGCGTAATTGAACACAAGTCACACAACATTAGCCAGAATAAATAATTTAAATAAAACAAATACTTTATTTTTGGCGTGTTTCTCTGTAGTGTACACATGCTGACTTAAACCTAACATTAGAGAAGAAGATGGTTTGTCCGCATCTTAAAGCTTGTCATCTCTCGTAACTACAAACCCTAAAATTGCTGCGAGAGAGAGAGCCGCCGCCAGCTTCGATCCGCCTCTCCGGTTGTCCTTCCGGTGCCGGAGAGGGCTCCGTCCCGATTAGTTTTTCTTCTCCTTGTAGTTCCTTTTCAGTTTCCCGCTTCTTGCTATAGTGTCGCCGTCGGTTTGGATGCTTCTCGAAGGTGGTGGATCCGGCGATTCCTCGGTGTTTGAAGCGAAGATCCGTTGGGTGGAGGTCGTCGGTGAAGGCTCTGATGTAGACCTTGGCAGACAGCGTCGGATCTTGGGCATGTCGGGTGGATCTGTGGCGAATCAGTTTTCTGTTTTGTCACTGGTGGTTTGTGGCGGTTGGATGTCGCTGGCGGTTGTCACTGGCGAAACCGGTGCTTTGGGGCTTCAGAGAGCAGTGAGGGCTGAATCTTTCTTCGACAAGCTTCAGTGGTGGGGTTTAGGTTCTTCTTCAAATCTTACCTCTCATATCAGCCATGGCGGTGTCCTGCAGCAAGGGTGGTGGCGTTTTTGTTTTTTTTCAGTCTGGCCAAGTGGTGAATGTCTCATAACTGAACGGAAGTGATGTCGTCACTTTGAACTTGCACTGTGAGGTGATGATATGCTAATATATTGAAACTTGTATCTTTCTTGGTGTGTGAAATGGAATGTGAATGAATGATATGATGATGAACAATGGTGAAAGCAAGGTGTTTCAATTCCCCTTATGCAATTGTAGTATAAGAGGTGTCAATCCAATCTGAGAGTTTGCAAGCAATCAGGATGTGCATAAATGTCTAAGTCAAGCCAAATGTAAAGGATGTTTGTCACTAACAATCCTATTG
>NC_025703.1:24358321-24359889 GCF_000633955.1 Camelina sativa | reverse complement strand
TTCAAATCAACTATTTCCTTTAACATTCATTTAATCAAGAACATGGATCAATCTTATGTAATGTTTTAAACTCATTTGACTTGGAAATAAAGGTTTAGAGACAATGATGGTCTCTGTTTAGAGTGGGGCTTATCAATATCAAGGTTCTCTCATAAAAAATGGATTGAGCTTTAGAAGAATGCTAAAGGTAAGAGCACTTAGATACATACAAGAACAAAACCTTGTCTACCCAAAAGTAACCCAAGTGTTTGATCCTATCATTCTAAGCCCAAATGATCCTAGTTCTACCCTTTCTCTTCTTCTCTTCTCAAATACCCTTTTCTCTTTTGTTTTCAAGTCTTATGAGAGGTTTCTTATTTGATCTTTCTAGTGGAATGGGAGATTCTTACTTATTTGCTATAGTTCCCTTTTCTTTCTTTCTTTTTTTTTTTTTTGTTTTTTTTTTTGACAACAGAGTACAAGATTGACTCAAATCAGCCAATCCGAAGAAATATTGTTTACATAGATAACTAAGTGTGGGACCGTACGGACTCGCCGCGCCAGATTATCCGTTGTACCATTCTGAGCTCGTGGGACGTAGACTAACGAGAAAGAAGCAAACTCCTCTTTGTCTGCCTGAATGTCCTCCAAATAAGGAAAAAAAGCTGGCCACTCTGCAGGCGAAGACACCATCTTCACTAATTCGGAGCAGTCGGTGAGAAAGATGACAGATTGATTATCCACCCTAATCACACAGCGCATAGCCCAGACAAGGGCTTCCAACTCAGCATGAAGAGGGGAAAGGTTACGGCGAAGGTTGGCTGCTCCCATAGTGGGGGTGTCGCCCTAGGGCGACATACAAAACCATCCTCTACCCACATAGCAATCCGTTTCTTTCCAAGAACCATCAACAAAACAAATATGACTCGAGAGAGACCTAGGAACCCCTAATCTTACACTTCCACCAGGAATACCTGCACCAGGATTTTCTGGGACTAAGACCATATCCTCTGACTGAGCCAGAGCCCATGCCTTTGCCTCATCATCTGCTATCCGCAGGATCTCAAGGGGATTTGAATCCAGATTACTGAACAATTTATCATTTCGAGCTTTCCAAATATACCATAGAATCCAGAGAAACACCTCATGTGTTGGAACAGTTGTAAACCGCCAAAAAAGAAAATCCATGTTCGTGTAAACCGACTCCGAAGGAAAATAACCTAGGCCCATCGGAAACTACGATAAAGCCCAGACCTGTTTGGCCGGCGAACATTCAAAGAGAGTGTGATTTATCGTCTCCTCCTGAAGTCCACAAAGTCCACACATAGCATCACCACTTATTCCACGTTTCCGCAGGTTAGCTGTAACTGCCACACAACCTGAAAGCACTTGCCACAAGAAATGACGAAGTTTTGGTGGACACCTAATTTTCCACACAAACGCCCGGAGAGGTGCAATGTCCAGTCCGAATACTAGCGGTTCAGTGGAAGCCGACATATTTGAACAAAGAACGTGAACCTGATTTTACCGAATACTTACCAGACTTAGTAAAATGCCAACCCAACAAATCCGGTTTATCCGGTTGGCGC
>NC_025703.1:24335415-24357938 GCF_000633955.1 Camelina sativa | reverse complement strand
ATGCTAAACAAGATGCTATTATGCAATGCAAACTACATGAACACTCTTTTTATATAAAGATTTTTGCAAAAATTTTCAAATTTTTAGGGGTTTTTTATGCCTTAGATGCTATGAAAATACTAACATGATAATGCTAAAAATTTGAAATAAGAAAAAAAAACACAACATCAAATGCTATCTCAAACCCTCCCCCAAACTTAAATCACACAGTCCTCTGTGTGAAAGAAATTTGTAAGAGGATTCAAGACCAAAAACAAAACAAAACATCAAATGCTATGATATTTACAAGTGAAGGTGATAGTGGTACCTCAAGGATTGGAGAAGAAGCTGTCCACATCCTCATTCATGCTGTCAAATGTGTAGTTCAGGTCTAGTTGGTGACTTTGAGGGGGAGATAGAGGCAACTCGACGATGGGAATCGACTGGCACTCGGTCGAGTGCATGGTCGAGTGGGGGGGTCGAGCTGGACTGCGAATCTCCTTTTCTTCTTCTAATTAAACTCCCTTGCTTCCCTGACCATGAAAACACCAAAACACAAATCAAAATACCAAAACAAATCCTAAGCAATATAAACAGAGATACCTTAGGGACTTCCTCTCTAATGAGCTTGTTTAAAGTCACTAAGCTTGACTTTTGATGCCTTTTCAGGCTTGGTTTGGAGTCCAAGGAGGTGTTGAAATCCCCCTGGTTCTACTTGATAACCTTGGTGCTGTTTCTTGATCACTACCTCCTTAACACTTGAACTTTGTTTCTTCTTAAACTTGAGTCTTGGTCTTGCCTTCTTCAAAGACCTCTTGTTGAGCTGAACTTGAAGTTTCTTCACTAAACCAGCTAACACTTGAACTGATTCCTTGAGCTCTTGGACAGTCTTGGCTTGGGCTGAACCTTTAATCCTAGGGTCCTCTCCATCCTCAAAAACTTCAGAACTAGCTTTTCTCTCTACCACAAAGTGCTGACCTTCAATAGTAGGTTGATATGTTGAATTCTTGATGTCAAACTTCATAGTGAAGTCTTTAGCAAGGTGGAGCTTGATGGTTCCCATCTTAACATCAATTACAGCCCCAGCTGTGGCTAAGAATGGTCTCCCCAAGATGAGAGGATCTTCTGGCTCTTGATCCATGTTCATGATCACAAAATCAGTTGGAATCCTAGCCTCCCCTATCTTAACTGGAAAATTTTCAATTAATCCAAGCACATCCCTCTTTGATCCATCTGCTAGGCCAATATAGAGATTGCAGGGCTTAAAATGTTCATACCCCAACTTCTCAGCAACTGAATATGGCATTAAGCTCACTGAAGCTCCCAAGTCACATAGACACTTGTTGAAGTGCATATAGCTGATGGAACAAGGTAGGTTAAATGTCCCTGGATCTTCAAGCTTTGTTGGGATAATAGCTTTCCCAATCTCTTTCAAATCCTTCATGTCTTGATCTTGAGCCTTCTGCTTGGATAATTCAAGAAGCATGTCCTTGAGGACAGGATGTTGAGCATATTTTTCCAAGGGAGGTCCTCTCTCTTCCTCTTTCTTCTCAATGACAACCTCTTGTTGTATAGCCATCACTTCCTTCTTTTCAATCACTTCCTCTTGTTGCAAAGCCATCATTTCTCTTTTCTCAATAATTTCCCTTAGTTCCTTCAGCTTTTGTGCCTTGAAACGTCCTGGGAATGGTAGAGGTGGTTTGTAAGCAGGAGGAATGTATCTAGCAGGCTTAACAGCTTCTGTGTCTTCAACTCGATCGGTCACTCGGTCATGTACTCGATCGTATGTGTGGTCGAGCACCTGGTCCAGTGGTTTCTTTGCTTCAGTCTGCTGAGTAAAACCTTCACTTTGGGCTTCAATTAGTGATGAATCCTCCCCACCTTGAACCTCACTGTCCTCAGTGACAGCTTCTTCATAGAGATTAATAGCGTTAGCTGTAAACTCCCTTGCTTGTTGAATAGCTTGTTTAGGAAGTTGGTATGGCTTAGTAGATGTAGTAGAAGCAATGGAGCTCTCCATGTACTTGACCTAAGATTTTAGGTCAGTAGAATAGGAATTCAACGTTTGGTTCAGCTTAGAAAACTGATTTGCTACCTCAATCTGCCCAGTTGCTTGCCCAAGTAAAAGTTGTTGCATCATAGCTCTTAAGTCAGGTTCTTGGGCTTGTGAGGTCTGAAAAATTGGAGGGTGACACCATTGAGCTTGGAGTCCTGGTTGTTGTTGCGTGGGTACATAATGGAACATGCTGCTTTGAAACATGATTACTGACTCGAACTGTCACTCGGTCGAGCACTGGCTCGAGTTGAAGGTCGAGTCGACTGAGATGAAAAGTCTATTTGAATTCGACTTCTGACTCGATCAAGTACTCGAGCACTCACTCCGTCAAGTGGTGGTCGAGATGAAGGTCTAGTTGGTACCTGAAACTCAAAACAACCAAGCAGTTGAAGAATTTGAATCAGTA
Source organism: Camelina sativa (assembly GCF_000633955.1). Classification (NCBI taxonomy): domain Eukaryota; kingdom Viridiplantae; phylum Streptophyta; class Magnoliopsida; order Brassicales; family Brassicaceae; genus Camelina; species Camelina sativa. The sequence continues at coordinate 24,355,497 of NC_025703.1, read as the reverse complement.
GTGATCAAAGGAGCAATGGAACTTAATCTTAGACTTATATAGATCCTAATTGTCACAAATAAACACTCAAATGGGCAACGACGCCAACTTGAAACTTGTATCTTTCTTAGTGTGTGAAATGGAATGTGAATGAATGATATGATGATGAACAATGGTGAAAGAAAGGTGTTTCAATTCCCCTTATGCAATTGTAGTATAAGAGGTGTCAATCCAGTCTGAGAGTTTGCAAGCAATCAGGATGTGCATAAATGTCTAAGTCAAGCCAAATGTAAAGGATGTTTGTCACTAACAATCCTATTGATGAAATGTAAAATGTAGAAAGTAAAAACTACTAAGATAGATGCTAAATGTAAAGAGAACAGACTAATCAAAGCTATGATGAACCAAGAACAGAAATAGAACTATAATAATGCAAGTAATGAACTAATGCAAGACAAGTAATGAACAAGACACTAAGTGAATGCAGCAGAAATGCAACTAAAATGAAACAGGAAACAAGACAGGACAACTACAAAGCATAAACAAGAATTCTGGGGATGAACTCGAGCAAGCACTCGATCGAGTGTAGATCGAGTGCAGGGTCGAGCTGGACAAATCCGGAAAACAGAGCAATGCAAGAAAAACAGAGCAATACAAAAGCAAATCAAACAACGATCAAACAACATGATTTAAGCTAGGAAATCAATAAACAAGGAAGGTCTTGAGGAGGGATTCATGGGCTGGACTAATGATTGAGGTCATCTAACTTGGCCAACAAATCTCAAACAACTTGAGCTAATCTCTAGACATATATTTCTAAGACATGTTTAATCCACTCTCATGGCAAGAAACAATCAAACTCATGCATCTCTAGACTTGTTCTCACAAAGTAAAGAATCTACACAAGCAGGCATTAAGCAATATGTCAAAAATCAAACAAGACTTCTAATCTCTTAGCAAGCCTAATGATAGTCTCTAGATCTAGCCTTATCTATGCTCCTTAGACATTGGTGTGATGCTAAGAGGCTTGAAATCAGATCCTACCCTCTCAGATATAGGATCAGCATTAAGAACATCTAGCCTAGAAGAGATCTACAACAATCAAGCTTGACCAAATCAAACAAACCTCAAACACAACCCAGCCTAACCCATCCTCAAGATCCTAAGCAACTACTCACAAGCATACATGATGAACATCAAAATCATAAACCCAGAAAATACTGAAACTTGCATCATTAGAAAGATAAATCAAAGATCTACAATATTGAAGAAAGAACCAAACTCAAATTCTCAATATTAAGAAAGTTATGAAACCAACAATATTGAAGAATTTAGTCTTTTTCTCCTTTTAAAAGAAGTACAAGATCTAAGAAAATAAAAGTGCAAAAGGAATAATTCTAAAAAAGGTAAAAACTAGGTTTTTGACTCTCTAAAAAGCTGGACTCTTTTGGTGGCTGCAGGTACAAGCCCTTATATAGAAAATGTAGTGGAAGCCCTAAAAACGCTAAAAGACAAAATAGCCAGGCGGCTCGACCAACTCGACCTGGTGCTCGGTCGAGTGACCGGTCGAGTTGGCTCCTCTTGTGCTCCTCCCACTCGGTCGAGTCCCTCTCAGCACACGGTCGAGTGTCTGGTCGAGTGGGCAGTCGAGTGGGACTCCGGACCTTGGTTCTCCAGCCTTAACTCCTTTGCTTTCTCCTCATGATTGCTTCACTTCTCCTCAGCATTGCTTCCATGCTCCTTAGGCTCCAAAATCACCTGTTTATGCAAGAAAAGATGCAAATGCAATGCAACTACACTCTAATGCAAGAACAATCCTAAAACTATGCAATAATGGTCAAAAAGGATAGCAAAGGATGCAAAAGATGTGAATATGTTAAGGGAAAACAGGGTAAAATATGTGAACATCATATATGCTCCAATTTCTAATTTTGATGATTAGCATTCTGGTTTTGTATAGTTAGTTCGGAGAACCATATATTTCGCCGGTTATTATAGTTTCATGACTCTTGGTCGGGTCAGTCGGATGTATTGTCCGTTTTAGGTTTAAGACCGGAACAGGGAAAATTGGAGAGACCAAGCTTTTCTGATAATGCGCCTTTGGGTGTTGAAGCTATTGAGACAAGTTCTTCACGTCGATCATGAGGATCTCATAGCTGGGTTTTGAGCTGATTTCAGTATTAGTTTAGCCCTCCTCTATGTTAGTATTTGTTTTCATGTCATTTATGTCAATTTAGGTGGTTTAAGAGATGATTTCATTCCGAATCGTGGAGTGTTATCTATCTCATTATGGTTAAAAAAATGCAATGGTTCTTGATTGGATAGCGTTGGATCCGCCTAATGTTCCAGGGTTGTACTTGATCAACCAATACATTTGTTTTGGTCCAAGTCTAGAGAGGTGAATGTAGTGTGCTTTTGATTTGGTGAATGAAAGTTGATGTTGAGCCAAAAAAAAAAAACCTAACATTAGAGAACTCGGAGTCCTAAAGTAAAAAGAAGAAGAGCAGACCCGATGGGGGAGAGATTGTGCGCGATTGTGCAAGTCCATAACCCATGCTCAATGTGGATCCGCCCTTCTACACCTAACACCGTGTTGCAAGGCGGTTCAATTTCATAACTCCCAACAAGTAAACAGAGAACAAAACACTTAAGTTGATGCCTTATCAAAGCAACCAAAGCTAAATTTTTTTTTTTTTTTTTTTTTTGTTACAATCTAAATCAATCTTTTGGAACTTCTTTGAACTTTTGTACTTGGTTTTCATAGCAATACAACGGGAAAATACAATACCATGTATATAAATTAAGAGTACTACAATACAAGGCTCTGATTCAGGGAGAGGATTTATGGTACTAGAACTACCAGAGAATTAGAGGACAGAAATTATTATAGAAGATTGCAATCTGGTGCTAGAAAACGACTTCACACACCAAAAGAACAATTGTTAGGTTGAGCAAATTACATCAAAGATTTCTTTAAATACGTTAGTACTTAGTTTGGTTCCACCAGACAAGAATCTAGTAAATATCGTTCAATGGATTTGGTCCCGTGAGTGAGTAGTGTCTCTAGTTTCAAGTGCTCAAGAAAAAGCCGACCAACTAGTTTCTGGCTCAATAGAACATGAGTAACACAACATTAGCCAGAAAAATAAAATTTAAATAAACAAAAACTCTATATTTTTGTGTTTCTTTGTACATGGGCTGCCTAAAACATAGCATTAGAGAACCAGGGAGTGAGTCCTACAAAGACTCTGAAACACAAAGAGAGGTATGGTAACTGTAAACAGCCAAAAAGAACTATAATTTACATGAAAGTTACGGAAGAGGAAAAGAAGCAGAACCGCCTCTTGAGGTACAAACTGTAGAAATATTTGAACTGCCCGGTTTGACTGCATTATGAGAGACGGACAATGGAGAGAGAGAGTGAAATTAAAGGTCACGTCTACACATCGGGCAAGAACCGTGTCTGAGGAGCCAATTGTCTATGCAAGGTAAGTGAAACATGTGATGACAATGAGGCAAGCTTCGAACTGTTTCACCAAGCTGGAAATCCTGCAAAACCACATATCAAGAAGGAGAAGAAACCCCCAAAAAAACTTTCAATTAGACATGCGATTCGAGATAAAGAGCTAGCACAAAGCAAACTGATGCTAGAACCAACCTGGAGACAAACAGAACAGGAGTCTGTGTTCTCAGAAGCATCAGTGTTATTGTTGCCAGTAATTGTCATCTTTGGGATTTTCTCAACCAGGTCTCCTGTCAATCCTTTTGAGCCTCCTGTATCAAAGAGGCTTATCTGATCATCAAAGGCTGTATCCACAGCTCCCATCTGATCAGAAGAAACAAGGACAAAAAGATTAATAAAGATGGAAATGGTGAAAAAATTCTGAAAGCTTTGAATGCAAAAAACATACTTGAGTTTGCACCGCACTTAGCATTGCAGGACCTATGCGCTCTCGTACAAGTCTCCCGCTTAGAAGACTAACAATGACATCAATCTACACACCAAAAAAGAAACACTAATCAATCACTTTGAATTTCAATCCAAACTTGATGGCTACTTTGAAAACAGAGTAAAGAGTTGCTGCTCACCAAATAGAGAAGACATCCGAAAGCTGACTCATCGGATTTCCAGAGATCAAGCGATGATTCAAAGACCTCAATAGAGAAAACAGCTCCAGAAATGGCACCAATTGCTGCTCCTCTAATGAAACCACTCTCAGTTTCTTGGCCTATCAAAGCCCCTGTAAGTGCCCCTAGCAATGTCCCCACTGAACAAGAGAAAAGGAAACAACTTTATATAGCTCCAAGCTGAAGACTTTCTAATAATCATATCAATTCAATGATTCAAACCAATCCAATCAAAGATAAAGCAACAAATTTATGTTACCAAACAATCTCAGAATTTTGCAGCAGAGCAACAACAACAAATATTGACTGCAGAGAGACAAAATCAGATCCAAAATCATAAGAACAGTTACGAGAAACGAACCTAAGGCGAAGAAGAAGGTCAAGATGGCGGAGATAATGGTACCCAAAACAGCAGAGACGAGGAAATGACAAGCGTCTTTAATCCGTTCGACGAAATTCCCAAGAGAAGGGCTTGACGAAAGAGGACAAAACCCAGATTGGAATCTATACGAAGACATACTTTTTCTAAACCTTTAAGCGTAAACGAAGAGAACCCAGAAGCTTTATATATATAGGGAGAGAAAGATGAGATTTTGCTTAAGAGAGAGAAGGGGAGGAGAGATGGGATGTTTCGCTANGGGGGGGGGGGGGGGGGGGGGGGGGGTGAGTTTGCTTCCATGGCCAGAATTTTGTTGTAGGTGAAGGATTATCTTGTAAGGTTTTTTGGGGTGTCACAATCAGTGACGACGACGATACACAAAACGAAAGTTTCAAACTTTTCGTTTTCAGAAAGCATACACGAGTCAGAGAAGAAGAAAAGAGATGAGCTCACGGGGCAAAGAACTTTCTAATTATTTTGCCACAAAAAAAAAACATTTTCTTTAGGTAAGCCAATTAGAGACGTTAATTCTTAGGTAAATCCATTTGCAATTTGCATTATAGTATTACTGTGATTTGTAACTCCATATTGCTGCGCTGTAGTACGATACTATAATTGGACTCGTGCTCTACCACGGATTAACATTTATTTTATTTATTTTGTAATTTTTATTTAAAGTATTTTATATATGATTATTTTTTTTGTTCAAACACTATGCCATATGTTGAATATAACTTATAAAAATAACATCTATTTTATAAGATCTAGATTTTGATTCGTAGAACACTGCAGTTTAAATTATTTGATAAAAATATTAATTTCTGTTTGTTAATTTTATTTGATTTGTTTAGTTTTTAAAATTATATATTGTATTTTGATTGTTAATTATATGACTTAACCTATCACCGAATTTATCCATGAGATGATATTTTATCCATGTAGCACCGAATTAATGGCATTTTAAGTTTCTATTAATATCTACTCAAACATGTCTAGTCATATAACCTGTCGTATGATATTTTAATTCGTTGTACATCGTAGAAAAAAATTCATAAAAATCTAAATATATTTTTAAAATTTAAAATATTTTAAGAAAGTTTTTTTTTTTTAGAAATTGAATTACTTATAATATTTGAACTTCTTATAAAGTTTAAATATTATGAATATCTTAAACAGTTACAAAAATTAAATGTTTTAATAATTGAAATATTAATAATCTTTAAAGTTTTTAAAAAGTTCACAAAATAATGAGATGATATTTTACCCGCGTAGCACCAAATTAATGACATTTTAATTTTCCATTAGTATCAACTCAAACATGTCCTGCCATATAACCCGTCATGTGATAATTTAATTCGTATATATTATTAAAATTTCAAATGTTTGATTAAATTCTATTATTTTAGAAATTGAAATACTTATAATATTTGAACTTCTTATAAAGTTTAAATATTATTCATATCTTAAACATTTTATAAAAAGATAAATGTTTTAATAATTGAAATATTAATAATCTTTAAAAATTTTAAAAAGTTATACATTTGAATTTTTAAAGTTATTAAAAGTTGAAATTCTTTAAAATAAAGAACCATAATAAAATGCATATTTTGTTTTAATTTCAATGTCTAATAAATCAAGGTTTCTGCGCATTCGTTTTCAGAATCATTTTGGTCTCTTTTTTATTAATATGACTTTGAATCTTTGCCTAGTTTTCTTAGGTGATGTAGGCATTTTGTATATTTTTTTTATTCATCAGTTGAGCAATATATGTCTGTTTAAAAAAAATTAAATTACATCATATACAGAAAAAATCATAAATATTATTAACTAAATATATTAGATAAAAATTTAAAATAATTTAAATATAAAATAAAATAAATGTGAAAGAAGAATCATATATTTTTGTTTTAATTAGGTTGAGAGATTTCCTTATCTTTTAATTGTTACCTATAATTGACTTATATGTTACTCTAATTAACTAAATATATACTATCCTTATTTACCAAAAATCAGACTAATCCTTATTTTATGATACACCTATGTCACAAGTTTATAACCAAAAAATCAAATAAATATATCTATTATATAGTCTACAAAAAAATGTCGTGTACTTCCGTGTTATTATATAGTAGATATTACTTACTAATAAAGTAATAATAATCTTTCATCTTTCCCTCTAGTTAAATTTTTAATAATTTTTTCCTGAGTTTGTGTAAGAGTTTAATGGATGTTTAGGATAAAGTTTTTTTCTCTTTCTATCGCTCAAAACTTAATGCATGAGTTAATATATAATTTAAAGTATTTAAAAAATCTTATAAATATCAGTCTTTGTAAGTTCACTCCAAACTTACGAAAAAATCAACTCTACCAAATCTATAATTTAATCCGTAATATAACATTCTGTCACAATTTTCTATTTTAAAAAAATTATAATAAAAATAATAACTCATGTATTAATTTTCAAAAGCTTAATATTAACTACACAAATCTAGTTTTAGAATTCAAAACACTAATAAATGTGATCGTACAAGCAAAATACATATAAAAAAATTAATAAACAAATGGCTAGCTAAATTTAAGCAATAGGAAAAAATGAAAAAAACGATTATTAGAACTCACCAATAGCGTGCAGGACTTCCAAGTTGTGTGATTGAGTGGAAGACTGTTATTCATGATTCCCAATCTAGGTCAAAAATAAAAGAAAAATGTCATAAAACTATCTATTAATTTCTTAGAGCAGTTCTTCTTAAAAGATCGAGTTATATAGTGAGAGTACTTGATCCGGCGGCTCCTCTTCGTTTACATCTAGTCCACGTAAAGGTACATGGTTTATAGGTAAGGTTCAGGTATTTATATATGTTGTTGAGTTTAAGTTTAGTTACTCGTCCCATGGTTATATGTATATCACAACAAATAATAATTACTTTGAAAGAAATCTTCATATATCCATTGCTAAACGGGATTCATAACTAGAATATTACCCATCATAATGATCACTTTTGAATGACATATTCATATAACTCTATTGATAACCACATGCAGTAACTAGAATATTATCTCACAGATATTGCACATTAAATTCAATTTTGTAGATTTGATATGTATTTTTTTGAAGTTGAAGGTAAACTTGCAAAAATATGTTATTTATAAAGTTTTTTTTTTGTTTTGTATAAAATTCTTTAGTCAGCTCATTTGAACGAGTCTTTTTCTTTAAAGTTCATGGTTAATTTTCCTGGATTCATTAAAACAATTAGTGCATTTTAGATCAAAAGTAAAAGTTTGTGATATTCCGTTTTTCTAAGCGATTGTACCCTTTCTCATATATAAGTGTCTGAATACATATATAACCTGAACCAACAATTCCAGATAATTGTATGATAGAAATGGCACACAACAATTCATAAATTAAAAAAAAAAAAAGTGAAAATTAAAAATTTGAGTTCACTGGTCTCATTCCTCTAGTTCAAAAAATAGTTATTAGATCCAACCCAATATTTTAATATAACTTGACAGAAAAAAAAAAAAAAAACACCACTTTCTATATTAATAGAAATTTTAGCAAGCATAGCCTGAGATTAGTATAAATTTCGTTTTTAAAAAATCCCAATATTAGAAAAACTAGTTTTAGCTAGTATTCTGAATTTTGATGCAACTTGCAACTATACTTTCTTTCATTATAATTATACTTATAGTGGAAAAGACAAATTGTGTTTACAAATTACATCAAACAAACAAATTCAGTTAACAACTAAAAACGTGAACACTTTGGCACTAGTAAGCAGAATCCTGAATAAGTACTTCATACTCCATAAAAGAGTCTTTAGTTCGACATGTAGAGGGGGGAGAGGCATCTCCGAGATCGTTTCAATCCCAAATGCAACAATATATCGAATATATTGCCAATATTTTTAACGAAAGAATCTGACGCTTTTACGGATGTCCTTAGCAGCCGCTGCGGTGGCTTACACGATGAGCCCGCACTGTGACTGAGTAAGCTTTGGAACACATCCTACATGCACATGATATTTAATACATATCTAGTAATGAATTCGATGTCAGAAGTATGATGTGTCTGTCTCCAAAGTAAAGTATTCAAACACTTATTTCTCTTTAAACAAAAAAACAAATATCTTAAGTATTATACTATTATACATGTAACATAGTGGCTTCCTTATAATAAATACTCGATCCGGGTTTATATACATAAATGTACATATACGACATTTGACAAAAAAAAAATCAGCTCGAAGATATTTTTTGATCGAGTATATTTATTTTATGTAATCTTCAAGGCATTTGGGTCCATGCCACTAGGCCAGTCAGTCCCCATACACACATCAGAGTTACATAAATAGGCAATAGCGAATGAAACTGATTAAAAACTCCACAGACGTATTTATGATAAGAATGGCGTCATGCTGTAATGTACGTGTGTATACGAAAGAAGATACATGTGTTCGTTCCTTTTTTACTTCTGAATAAAAATGAGCTTAAACTCTTATTATATTAGGAAATATATAAACGAAATAACTTCGACGTACGTAATCGTTTTAATTTAACGAACATAAGTTTACGTAACCATTTTTATTATTACCAACATAATTTTGTTTTTTTCTGACAGCATCCGGCCGCTCATACAAAAGTTCATCTTAATTAAAACTCTCTAAATCTATAAGTACCATGTTGACACTTGTGTCATAGACGAATTAAACAAAAGTCTTTAACAAAAAATAAAGAATTTAACAAAAGTCAATCCGAATATAATTAGGCGGCTATCAAACATATATATATGTTCGAGGTCGGAGATCATTGTTGACAATCAAGCAAAAAAAAAAGTATAAAATGTCTTTAAAAAATATAGCATCCCGTAAACGCCAAAACTCTACACTTCACAAACCATTATCTTTTGCTTCACACACAGTCCATTAATCAGACTAAATTAACTTTAAAATATGAGGTTTTCTAATAATATTAGACTAGATAGTAACTGTGCTACAGCATAGACCAATATATTTATTATAATTTGAAATTAATAATACTGTATTAGATATATTCAGATTATTACTCATCCCTACTTATTATTGGTACTGTGTACTTATTTTTATTTTTGACATATAAGTTTAGTGAGCAGGATATTGACTCTGACACATACCCCTTTCCATTCATACCTAATTATCTCTGGCCTGTATCCTCTATTCCACTTCGTATATAATAACCTTTGTACTGTATTCTCATGTATTAGCTGTTATCTTATGATTTTGTTTCTATAAATGTTTAATTTTTATTATAATTTCTTCACTCTTAAAATATCGTACATTTACATTTTTAAAGATTTATAACGAATATAATGAATATACTAAGTTATTAAACTTCTAGAAAAAGTATATATATATGAAATATATGAAATATAATATATATATGAAATAAATTAAATAAATGAAACTCATTATGTCTTTTACATGGGATAAAACTTATTTGGTGGAGTACATGAATAATAAAATTTTAGAAATTTAGTTGATGGGTAAATATATAAAAAAAACCTGCAAAAAAAAAAAAGAAACTATGATCAAATTATTGAAACAAAGACCAAAGCTATTAATTTGGTATGAATGGAAACAAAGTAAAAACAGAGTCTTACGAAGGTATGCATGAAGATGGATCAAATGTTTTGGAAAACCTCTTTGAAGACGACATTTCTTGTTTTCTTTTGAGATTTTCCTTTTGGATCAATAATGAGAATTTTCAATCCTGATTTACAGCTTACACGGGACATCGCTACATATAGCTGGCCATGAGAGAAAACAGGTCTAGGCAAATATAAATCAACATTTGAGAGAGACTGACCTTGACATTTGTTGATAGTCATTGCAAAAGCAACGTTTATCGGAAATTGTCTACGTCTCATTTTGAAAGGCAACCGGGTATCTGATGGTACTAATACCATCCTTGGAAAAAGAACAATTTTACCAACTCTCGTTCCCGTGATTATTCTTGCTTGTAAAACATGATCAGCCATTTGTGTAATTTGTAGTCTTGTTCCATTCATTATACCTCCATGAGCATCAATATTGCGTATCAACAACTCCATCACTTGGCTCGTTAAGTCTTCCTTCTCCAACATCAAGAATCCATTTCGAGAACGCTTCAATCTGCCTGGATTCATTTGGACGTATGTTTTGCAGCAACCTCATATTTCTTGTTAGCCTTAAAAATTTACAATGATTCCAAAGGTAAGATGAGTTTAGCGAGGAGTTAATAATTTGTTCACGACCAGCACCAACAATAACAAGAAGTATCTGTCGGAAATCACCACCAAAAATAATGACCTTACCCCCAAAAGGTTTATCTTCTCGATCACACATTATATCTTTCAAACTTCTATCTAAAGTCTCAAAGAAGTATTTACTCATCATTGGAGCTTCGTCCCAAATTATCAACTTCGCTTCTTGGACTAACTCACCTAGATTAGAAGACCTTGACATATGGCACATTGACGTTTCATGAACATCAAGAGGAATCCCAAACCTTGAATGTGCTGTTCTGCCACCTTCTAACAAAAGAGAGGCTATACCGCTAGATGCAGTATTTTGATATGCTTAAATTAAACCCTAGAGCTACTCTCTCAAATTAAGAGATCACTAAAGTACTTAGGGGTCGAATTCTACAAGGACTCAAGACTACACAATAAATTATAGAGTTTTATGATTACGCTAAACAAATTGATTTAAATAAGAGAAGCAATGCAAAATATTAAAATAAAACTGCTGTAAATTCAAGGAATTAAAAAGCTAGGTCTAGAGAATTTCTCAGGAAATTATGAAATAATAAATCAATCAATAAATTAGGATTCAAGCAATTAAAAATCAGATCTAGAACTCTAAACACAATTTGTAAAATAAATCAGTTCTCACTGCAAATATTATCTAAATTTAAAACCAGAAAATCCAAATCTTTTTGTAAAATTCTATGTTAAAAATCAGCTTTAAAAACAAGTTTAGATTGTTCACAAAATTACTAAATCAAATCTCTTTGCAAGAAGTAATTTTGCTCATCAAAAGGTTTTATCAGAAAACTCAATTATATTCTCATATCAATTTATTTTCCTAAAGTATTAATTCTAGGTGATCAATCAAGAATTAATGTGAACAACAACCTAAGATGAAGATCTAGAAAGATAATGAGCCCTAAATAAACAGATCTAATAAATCATAAAATCCCTGTGAAAAACTCTGAACCTAACAAGCAAACTATTCAGACATATTCAATGAAAAACAAAACATAATTCAGAATAATAAGCAATTGAAATTAAAAGAGTAAAGAGGGAGTTCAAGAATTCTTCTTCTACAAAGCAGATCTCTCTCTCTCTCTCCAAAGCTCTCAAAATCTCACTGGGTTGCAGGAAAATAAAACTTGCTGGAAAATAACTTTTTGGGTTTGTAAAACCTAAAAATACTATTTATATGTCCTAAAACACGTCAGGGACTTGTGTTGCAAATATGGAAAACTTTGGCTGAATTTGTGAAACTTCCAAAACTTGATTCTCTCGTTGGCTAAACATGGTGTCGATCGATGCTAAGGCAGTGTCGATCGACGANTTCTGAATCGAATCCAACTTCTCTTCCTTGATGAATTGCTCCAAAATGATCCAAATTGCTCCACTTTGCTCCATCCATGCTAAAATCCTAGAAAACATGTAAAGACTCAAAAACATCCTAGAAAACAAATCAAAAGACTCTAAAAGACTCCTTATATCCTGGTTAAAAACCACAAAAACCATGATATATCAACTCCCCAGACTTAGCCTTTGCTTGCCCTCAAACAAAACATAAGTTTAGACCTGTGAAAGAGGTTTGAAAACTGGGAACTCACTCAACTGCATGATGATTCTTATTCGCACTCTTCATTTACCTGGCTCAAGAACTTACTTCTTATACTTAACCATGATACTTAACCATGATAAGCATCAACATTCCTTACTCAAATCCACAGTCCTTTGGAATCTCTGAAATCTCCATTTTCATCTCATTACATAAATGAAAGCAAGTACAGATGAGTTCTTACCTTGGCGTATCGATCAGTGGCATATGGACTCTCTTCAAGCCAAGACATTCTTCATACATCTCCTTTCCTCTCCCTTTTCTCACTTCAAAGGAGTTGATTTCTCCCAATTTTTTTTTTCTTTTCTTTTTCTTCTGAAGGAAAGGTGTAAGCGAATACCGGGGTCATTGGTAATTTACCTACCCCTCGCTTCCAAGCTTTGTGTGATCATCTGACTCAAGAGTAGAATAATGAGGTCACAGGTAATTTACCTACCTCTCTAAACTGATCAAAATCATCTAACTTTTTATTCTCTTTCATTTTTTTTTTGTTTTTTTTCTGATCTTTCTTTTTTTTAAGTACTGAAGGGAAGAGAGAGGGGAGACATACTTTGAAAAATTTCACTGTCTTGTAAGGCCCGAAGAAGAAGTCTAGTCCACTGATTTCCAACCCCAAAGTAAGAGATTAAGTCCGGTTAAAATCCTGATAAAAGTTGAGGACAACGTTAGATCAATCAGATATCCATTGAATAAGGGCTTTCAGGATTGTTGATAAGGCTCATAGTCTTTCTAAGCTTCAGTTCTGAGATCAAGCATAAACAAATAATCATTAGAGTGTTAGCCAAATAAGAGAAATCATTAGTCAAGATCATAATTCCCAAAGACAAAAAGAAATTTTTTGAAAACTTTGACTCAAACTTTATAATTTTGACTGACACAACTGAAACTCAAAAACAAAAACCTAGTTAGTAGACAACCTCTCCCAGACTTAAACAACACTGTCTCCAGTGTTTTCAAGTAAGAGGAAAGCTAAAAGAAACAAAAATGTATGGAAATTATAATGAAAGGATGAACTGATTCTCGGGTTACCCAGGGGTGTCGACCGACACCATTTCAACATCGATTGACACTCATCATGAATGGTGGTTTTTGGCCGTAACTCCTTGTTAGTTGCAGTTAGTTGTGTTGATGTGTTGTTGGATCAATCCTTAGATGACTATTCTGTTAAGAACACTCAAACACAAGTTAAAAGCAACATGATAGATAGAGAGTTCATAATTTCAAACTAATTTCAAACAAAAACTGACTCAATGCAAAAAGAAAAATGACTCAAAAGGAAAAGAAAAACCTAGAAGTGGGTTGCCTCCCACTAAGCGCTTGTTTTCAGTCATTAGCTTAACTGTTTTGAAGCTCAGGCGTCCGATGGATCAGAACGTGGCAGTGAATGCCTCCGAGAAAATGTCCTCTTCATTCAAGGTGGTGTATAAGCTTTAGGTGCATGAGGGCTGCCAAGGATGTGAGAAACAAGACCATGGCGGGATTTAGGGACGGGTCTTCTTTTATGTCCTGCAAAATCATCAACAGAAGAATCAAACGCTCTACGATAATCTCGTGGCTTGGTTAATTGTAAAACAGTTTTTGTATCTTTGAAGGTCTTATTTATGATAGGAGGGGGATTAGGTGAAAAAGATGCATACCTTGGCCTTACATGTGGACTCTGGAGTGTGGAGTGGTGACTTTTCTGTCTTAGAACAGCTTTTTGACTTGAAACATAAATAATGTCCTGCGAGCTTTCAGTTCTGGTCAAGTGTGGGCTCGGTCGTGGAGGGGTGTCGACCGACACTGATGGTGTGTCGGTCGACACTGAGTCTGCTGCTCGTGTAGCAAAAAGTTTTTCAACAGAAAAAGTCTGTCCATCAATAGTAGGAGCCCTCCTCAGCTTATCAATCTCAAAGTTCATACTTAAACCCTCCACATTCAGTGTTATGTGTCCCTTCTGCACATCTATCATGACACCAGCTGTAGCCAAGAAAGATCTTCCTAAGATGAGAGGGTCTTTAGGCTCTTTATCATACTTCAGCACCACAAAGTCAGTGGGAATCATGAAGTTTCCAACCTTAATTGGAATATCCTCTAAGACACATTCAGTAATTCTCTGAGATCTATCAGCTAAGATAAGAGATAATCTAGTTGGCTTAAATTCTGTCATCCCAAGTTTCACAGCAACAGAATGTGGCATCAAGTTGATGCTAGAGCTAAGATCACAAAGTGAGTGAGCAAACCGTTCTGCAGAGATAGAGCAATCAAGTACAAAGCTTCCAGGATCTGGTAACTTCTCAGCAGTCCTACACTGAAGTATTGCACTCACTTCCTTAGAGACAACCACCTCTTACTTCTTCTCTTTCTTTTTCTGTGAGGGCTGGTTCAGCAGAATCGCACTGACATCCTTAGTTAGCAAAGCTCCTTTCACAGGGCTCAAACCATTTGATACCATTCTCTTCACATAGCGCTTAAGTGGTGGTGAAAGCTTTACTGCATCAATCAAAGGCATCTCAATCATCATCTTGTCCATCATTGCCTTGCATCTAGCATATTCAATCTCATGCTTGGACCTTCTTGGCGTAGGAAAAGGAATCTTCGGCTTGTACACCCTTTCAAATGCTGCTGGAACCTGAGATTTTGTGTTGTAGGGTTCTGTCTGGAGGGGTGTCGACCGACACCCAGGTGGTGTCGATCGACACCATCGTCTGGAGCCGACAGATTTGTCGATTTCTCTTCCGTTTCTGCAGAAACAATTGCACTAGCATCTTCATCTCTTACTGATATGGCATTACAAGCATGCTTGGGGTTTGATTCAGTTCTTCCAGGGAGAAAACCCTCTTGCCTTTTAACAGACCCAGCAGTTTGTGCCACTTGACTCTCCAATTGCTTAACATGTACATTCAGTGCATCAATCCTTCCAGTAAGCTCTGTGTAGACATTATCAATCTTCCCATTGAATGTTACAGTCAAATTCTCCTGACCTTGCAAAAGTTGCTCTAGCATAGCTTCCATTCTACTCTCAAAAAAAGTCTGTGGAGGAGGAGACTGATAAGATGAGTTACCATAGGTTCTAGTATAACCATTGTTCTGTTGCTGCTTCTGATAATCCTATTTGGGAGTATAGCATGAAAAGTTCCCACTATAAGGCTTGTTGCTTCGCTGATTACCGAATCTCTGACCCTGATTCCCATATACAAAGTTGACATCTGCTTCTCCATTCCCAGTCTCAGGTTGTGGCTCAAATGATTCAACTTCAGCAGCAAAGTGAACTGATTTCTTACCAAACAGGAGATTGTGAACTGAATCAAGCTTAGCATTAGCAGAAGCTAGCTGGTTTGAATCAAATCCTCCATGCAATCTCTTTCTTTCAGTATCTGCTCTCTTAGTTCTATTGCTGGAAGCCAAATTCTCAATCAAAGCTTCAGCATCTTCTGGAAATCTTGTCTTGAAGTTCCCATGGCTTGCAACATCCAAAGCTAGCTGATATTCCCAGTCAATTCCTCTGAAAAAGATACTCAACAGCAGCACCTTTGAAAAACCATGGTGTGGACAGTCCCTCTGATAGGCTTTGAATCTCACCCAAGCTGCCTTGAAAGCCTCATCTGGTCTCTGTTTGAAGGAGGAAAGCTTGACTCTTAGCTCATCTGACATTGTATCATCATAGAAGTAGTTGAGGAAAGCCACCTTGACGTCATGCCAATTTGTCAATGATCCAGCTGGCAACTGTTTCAACCACTGAGATGCCTCTCCTGCAAGTGAGTAAGGGAAGAGTTTGCAGAAGATGTAGTCCTCAGTCACTCCATTAGCCTTGATACTAGTCACCAGATCCTCAAAATGCTCAATGTGGTCCAAAGGCTTCTCATTGGGCAGGTTAGAGAAAGGTCTCTGCCAAACTAGTTGAAAGTAAGCAGGTTTCAACTCAAAGTCATTCCTTTGGAATGGAGGAGGAACAATAACAGAGCGATTCTCATACACAAGATCAGCCCGATTGTAGTCAGCAATGGTTCTGATCAAGTCTCGGTTGTTCTCCTGTCTTCGAACCGGATTATAAACGTGGTTTGCAGCTCCACGTCCGTCTGCTGGAAGGGGGTGTCGATCGATACCCTGATGGTGTCGATTGACACCATCGGCCTGTTCGTCGACAACAACAAATTCAGCGATAAATTCCCTTCTGCATCAAGCTTTTGGCCCTGCTCGTTGCGCAAGTGACCCTCTTGATAACTCAAAGCACCATCCTCATCACGCATCAGAATGATTGTGTTAACCATCTTCAAGGATTTGGCTGCTTTTCGGTTCTCACGCTCAAGTTTTCCCAATTTTTGGTTTGAAAGATTCACAGTAGGATTAGTCTTGTTGCTCTTTGTGTGAGGTCTATGAGGCATGCACCTGAAACACCAAAGAGAAGAAAAACAAAAACGTGTAAGTAGAAAATAAAAAGAAAAATTTAGACGAAATTAAAAACTCAAATCTAATGGTAGATCAAAGAGTCCCCGACAACGGCGCGAAAATTTGATATGCTCAAATTAAACCCTAGAGCTACTCTCTCAAATTAAGAGATCACTGCAATATTAAAATAAAACTGTTGTAAATTCAAGGGATTAAAAAGCTAGGTCTAGGGAATTTCTCAGGAAATTCTGAAATATTAAATCAATCAATAAATTAGGATTCAAGCAATTAAAAATCAGATCTAGAACTCTAAACACAATTTGTAAAATAAATCAGTTCTCACTGCAAATATTATCTAAATTTAAAACCAGAAAATTCAAATCTCTTTGTAAAATTATCTGTTAAAAATCAGCTTTAAAAACAAGTTAGGTTGTTCACAAAATTACTAAATCAAATCTCTTTGCAAGAAGTAATTTTGCTCATCAAAAGGTTTTATCAGAAAAATCAATTATATTCTCATATCCATTTATTTTCCTAAAGTATTAATTCTAGGTGATCAATCAAGAATTAATGTGAAGAACAACCTAAGATGAAGATCTAGAAAGATAATGAGTCCTAAATAAACAGATATAATAAATCATAAAATTCCTGTGAAAAACTCTGAACCTAACAAGCAAACTACTCAGACATATTCAATGAAAAACAAAACATAATTCTGAATAATAAGCAATTGAAATTAAAAGAGTAAAGAGGGAGTTCAAGAATTCTTCTTCTACAAAGCAGATCTCTCTCTCTCTCCAAAGCTCTCAAAATCTCATAGGGTTGCAGGAAAATAAACCTTGCTGGAAAATAACTTTTTGGGGTTTGTAAAACCTAAAAATACTATTTATATGTCCTAAAACACGTCAGAGACTTGTGTTGCAAATATGGAAAACATTGGCTGAATTTGTGAAACTTCCAAAACTTGATAATCTCGTTGGCTAAACATGGTTTCGAACGATGTTAAGGCAGTGTCGATCGACAATCCCTCTCTGTTCTGACTCCAAGTTTGTTTCTTCGGGATTAATGCTCCAAAATGATCCAAATTGTTCCACTTTGATCCATCCATGCTAAAATCCTAGAAAACAAATCAAAAGACTCTAAAAGACTCCTTATATCATGGTTAAAAACCACAAAAACCATGATATATCAACTCCCCCAGACTTAGCCTTTGCTTGCCCTCAAGCAAAACATAAGTTTAGACCTGTGAAAGAGGTTTGAAAACTGGGAACTCACTCAACTGCATGATGATTCTTATTCGCACTCTTCATTTACCTGGCTCAAGAACTTACTTCTTATACTTAACCATGATAAGCATCAACATTCCTTACTCAAATCCCACAATCCTTTGGAATCTCTGAAATCTCCATTGTCATCTCATTACATAAATTAAAGCAAGTACAGGTGAGTTCTTACCTTGGTGTATCGATCAGTGGCATATGGACTCTCTTCAAGCCAAGACATTCTTCATACATCTCCATTCCTCTCCCTTTTCTCACTTCAAAGGAGTTGATTTCTCCCAAATTTTTTTTCTTTTCTTTTTTTTCTGAAGCAAAGGTGTAAGCGAATACCGGGGTCATCGGTAATTTACCTACCCCTCGTTACCTACCCCTCGCTTCCAAGGTTTACCTACCTCTCTAAACTGATCAAAATCATCTCATCTTTTATTCTCTTTCATTTTTTTTATTTTTTTCTGATCTTTCTTTTTTTTAAGTACTGAAGGGAAGAGAGAGGGGCGACATACTTTGAAAAATTGTACTGTCTTGTATGGCCCGAAGAAGAAGTCTAGTCCACTGATTTCTAACCCCAAAGTAAGATATTAAGTCCGGTTAAAATCCTGATAAAAGTCGAGACAACGTTAGATCAATCAGATATCCATTGAATAAGGGCTTTCGGGATTATTGATAAGGCTCATAGTCTTTCTAAGCTTCAGTTCTGAGATCAAGCATAAACAAATAATCATTAGAATGTTAGCCAAATAATAGAAATCATTAGTCAAGATCATAATTCCCAAAGACAAAAAGAAATTTTTTGAAAAATTTGACTCAAACTTTATAATTTTGACTGACACAACCCGCCCATCCTTTTTTCTTCTATAAACCGGGTAACCTTCCTTGTCAATGCTGGTGGTATTAACATGCTGTTTTGGATAAAATTTTGTACAGCTACCTTCTTCCATGCAAGGAGATGATGGGCTAGCACTACCACATGGACCATGAATCATACATTCTGATATTATATTGTAGAGTTCTTGATCTCTTTCTTTGTTTGGAATTTCAGCAGAAATTAATTTGTCAATTTTGTCTGCAGTAGGAAACTTGCATTTGGAATCCATCCATACGATAATATGAGCATGCGGAAGACCCCTCTTTTGAAACTCTACTGTGTACATATCTGCATAATAATATAAATATTTTATATATAGTTATATATAGAGTTATTAAAGAAAGAGTAATAATTTAGTTAAGACATTTTTAATTTAAAAAAATGAAGAGGTTAAAGAATTAAAACCTGACCCTGTTTTTACAAAAATATGTCTTCTTGTGATGTCATCCATTAGATTCTCAAGCTTTAGCTTGAATATTTTGCAAATGGTGTCTCGCCTATCTTCAGCCTTTAGCTTCCTCTCATTGACAAATCTTACTATTTCAGGCCATTTAGGATTACATGTGAATGTAATAAAGAGGTCTGGAAACCCAAACTTCTTACATGTTGAAACGACCTGACCCGTTTTTTTAAAAATAAATAATATATAATAAATAGTAATAATAATAATAATAAATAAACTACAACTAGTGGTCCCATACCCAATAGCCACTTAACCACAATAACAACCAAACAGCGGAATAACAAATACCAATAACCAGTAAATATACAATAATAAACCCATAATTATAACATAAACAATATCCAAATCATCAGAAAACATGGAACCAACAACCTACAATATTTCTAATGACCCAACTCTAGCAACCTAGCAATGCCAGACAACATCCAATCGAGTCCCTAGAACACCCTCCTCTTCATTGCCTTGATTCCACGATCACACTTTACCTTTACTTGCACCACAAACACAAATTGCAATGCATGAGTATTTTATAAACACTCAGTAATTCAATCCTCCCATCTACTGAGCTATACACACAAGCAATAGAGACATCTCTAACCATCAACCAACAATCAACAAACAACAAATAACAAACCAGGACTCTGCATCGACCGACACCACATGGGGATGCATCGACCGACACAAGGGATGCATCAACCGATGCAAGTTACACATGCATCGACCGACACTCGCACTGCATCGAC
>NC_025703.1:24332040-24335367 GCF_000633955.1 Camelina sativa | reverse complement strand
TAATGACCCAACTCTAGCAACCTAGCAATGCCAGACAACATCCAATCGAGTCCCTAGAACACCCTCCTCTTCATTGCCTTGATTCCACGATCACACTTTACCTTTACTTGCACCACAAACACAAATTGCAATGCATGAGTATTTTATAAACACTCAGTAATTCAATCCTCCCATCTACTGGGCTATACACACAAGCAATAGAGACATCTCTAACCATCAACCAACAATCAACAAACAACAAATAACAAACCAGGACTCTGCATCGACCGACACCACATGGGGATGCATCGACCGACACAAGGGATGCATCAACCGATGCAAGTTACACATGCATCGACCGACACTCGCACTGCATCGACTGACGCATGCTCGTCATAACACGAAAACCCTAGGTTTTACGCGCCATCCTCGCACTTGCATCGACCGACGCACAAAGTGCATCGACCGATGTATCATGCCGAGCATCGTGTTCCCCGAAGCTTCTCGCCGGATCTTTGTTTCTGCAACCACAAAACTCGATCCCAAGCCACAAGAAAGCTTCCTAACGTCCCAAATAACCATCTAACAAGCCTAACAACACATAAACAAGCAGATCAGAGAAGCTCTAGCTTAGATAAGCCATGGTCCTGCACTTACATTTGCCAAGACGAATCTGAACCTTAAACCAACAAGAAAACACCTCCAGGAAGCTCCTACAACGATCCCAGCTACAGATCTCTACATGAACAGCTTCCAATCTCCAGAAATCACCTAGAACACTCAAAAACAGTAGAGGAACGTTTTCTCCCTTTTCTTTTGTCTCAAAAACGGCTAAACACATCTAATGAGACAAAACTCGAGTTAAGGGTTTTCCTAATCCAAAACGCGGCGTTTAACTTAAGTCAAACCGCAGAAAAACGACCTTGCATCGACCGATGCATCTACTGCATCGACCGATGCACCTACTGCATCGACCGATGCAATCTCTAAACCGGGATTTTGGTTCGCGGGTGTTACAATTCTCCCCCACCAAACTAGTTTCATCCTCCAATCTCGAACAACCATCGGCCAAGGACTCCCGTGCAACCGTCTCCATGGCCTGCACTACTCTGAACGAACTACGAAAGGTCACCTCTAGGCGATAGACTCACGCTCCAGGCATCATTTGCTCTCGACTTTTGGACTTTCCTTTACTCATAGGCCTAGACCTTGAGTTTTTATTGGCTCCTCATCAGACCTAAGTCTGCATGCCATAATGTTGGCTCCTCATCGGGCCTAAACCCGCATGCCATAATATATAAGGAAAAATCCAACACTCGTCTCTCGGGTTGCCACCCTACAGCGCGCTCCCAGATCGTCATCCGAAGTCGATATACCAACCATACTCCCAAGCCACAAAGTCTCAGAATATGGTAGTACTAGGAGAACCTAAGTTCTCCAAGAGTCACAAGCAAACAATTCTGAACACGTCTGAGCCCTATCCCTATCTAGGTTTCCTTCCCGTGGCTCGCGTAAGACATCTCAATGTCCCACTAACCACATATGCCCTCACTGGGATACCTCATGACCACACATGGATCATCTCACTGCCACAAGAGCCGCCACAAAGGCCAAACAAATGTCCTAAACAGGACCGCCACCAAGGCCAAACAAATGTCCTAAACAGGACCATCACAAAGACCAAACAAATGTCCTAAACATGATCGTCACAAAGACCATCTTTCCCGAAGGACCGTCAAAAAGACCATCTGTCCCGAAGGACCGCCTAACAGGCACTATGGCTAAACAGCCCGCCACAAAGGCCACACATCTCACTAAATAGCCCGACACAAAGGCCACACAATGTCTCAAAAGACCGCCACTAAGGCCACACAACGACTAAAAAGTCCGCCACTAAGGCCTCACAAGCCCCTCCAAGGCTCTCTCCACTAAAATGGACAAATTTTAACTCACATAAAACTTTCCACTTTTACCACTTTCCTCTTTTGGAAACTTCTATTTCAGGAAACTTTTCTCCAAAAACNGATCCTCAGGAATCTTAGCCAACAACTGATCATCCTCACGGAGACACTTCCTTAACATAGAAACATGGAAAACCTTATGGAATGCACGCATAACCTCAGGTAACTCCAGTCTATAAGCCACTGGTCCAACACGCTCAATCACTCTAAACGGACCAATATACCTCAGACTCAACTTAGTCTCAGTCAATGACCTGTTCAGACCCTGCAACATGGCCATCTTGAGGTACACTCTATCTCCTACCTGAAACTCAAGATCTCTTCTCCTCCTATCGGCATAACTCCTCTGCTGATCATGAGCCTCCTTCATGTTTAGCTTGAGAAACTGAATCTTCTCTGAGGACTCCTGAACAAAATCCGCCCCGTAAATGCTCCTCTCCCCCACCTGAGTCCAGCATAACGGTGTACGACACGGCCTTCCATTCAAAGCCTCATAAGGAGTAATCTTAATACTTGCCTTACAATTGTTGTTGTAAGCAAACTCTACCAAGCTCAAGTGATCTGCCCAATGACCTCCCCAATCCAACACACACATCCTCAGCAAATCCTCCAGCGTCTGGATCGTCTTCTCTGACTGTCTATCTGTCTGGAGATGATAAGCTGTACTCATATGCACCTTAGTGCCCATCTCTGCCTGAAACGCTCTCCAGAACACCGAAGTGAACTTAGAATCCCTATCAGAAACAATGCTCGCTGGCACCCCATGCAACCTGACTATCTCCTTCACATACTTCTTAGCTAAGACCGCTGCTCCATCAATCTTCTTAATGACCAGAAAATGTGCCGACTTAGTCAACCGGTCCACAATGACCCAAATAGCATCGAACGTCCTAGACACTGGCAAACCTACCACGAAGTCCATAGTAATCATATCCCACTTCCAATCTGGAATGGGAAGACTCTTCAGTAACCCTCCTGGAACCTGATGCTCAACCTTCACTAGCTGACACACGTTGCACCTCGCGACCCAACTAGCTACATCCTTCTTCATCCCGACCCAATGATAATACCTCTTGAGATCACGGTACATCTTAGTTGCTCCTGGATGAATAGAAAACTTTCTCCCATGAGCCTCTCTCAGGATCTCCTGTCTCAACTCCTCATCCTTGGGCACACAAATCCGACCGTGCACCAGGATAGTACCATTATCTGAGACCTGATACTCTGAATCAACATCCTTTGATGCATTCACCAGCCCCAAATCCTTCTCTTGTGCCAACCGCACCCTGCTCAGAAGGTCTGCTCTATCAACTGCTTCCAAACCCAACGGTTCCTGAGACACCGCACATAACCTCAAAGCACTGATCTCTCCTACTAGAGACTCCCA
>NC_025703.1:24329412-24331734 GCF_000633955.1 Camelina sativa | reverse complement strand
AAACGCTCTCCAGAACACCGAAGTGAACTTAGAATCCCTATCAGAAACAATGCTCGCTGGCACCCCATGCAACCTGACTATCTCCTTCACATACTTCTTAGCTAAGACCGCTGCTCCATCAATCTTCTTAATGACCAGAAAATGTGCCGACTTAGTCAACCGGTCCACAATGACCCAAATAGCATCGAACGTCCTAGACACTGGCAAACCTACCACGAAGTCCATAGTAATCATATCCCACTTCCAATCTGGAATGGGAAGACTCTTCAGTAACCCTCCTGGAACCTGATGCTCAACCTTCACTAGCTGACACACGTTGCACCTCGCGACCCAACTAGCTACATCCTTCTTCATCCCGACCCAATGATAATACCTCTTGAGATCACGGTACATCTTAGTTGCTCCTGGATGAATAGAAAACTTTCTCCCATGAGCCTCTCTCAGGATCTCCTGTCTCAACTCCTCATCCTTGGGCACACAAATCCGACCGTGCACCAGGATAGTACCATTATCTGAGACCTGATACTCTGAATCAACATCCTTTGATGCATTCACCAGCCCCAAATCCTTCTCTTGTGCCAACCGCACCCTGCTCAGAAGGTCTGCTCTATCAACTGCTTCCAAACCCAACGGTTCCTGAGACACCGCACATAACCTCAAAGCACTGATCTCTCCTACTAGAGACTCCCATCTCCTTCTCCTGAGCTGAAGCTACCCTCTTCTGGCTCAAAGCATCTGCAACCGAGTTAGCCTTACCATGGTGGTAGGCTATCTCCAAATCATAATCCGCGACCAGCTCCATCCACCGCCTCTGCCTCAAGTTCAGCTCGGGCTGAGTGAATATATACTTCAGGCTCTTATGATCTGTAAACACCTACACCTTTGCACCATAAAGATAAGATCTCCAAATCTTCAGGGCAAAAACTACAGCACCCATCTCCAAATCATGAGTAGGATAGTTGCCTTCATGCTTCTGCAACTGCCGCGAAGCGTAGGCAATCACCTTCCCATGCTGCATCAACACACATCCCAAACCAACTCTAGATGCATCTGTATAAACCACAAAGGGTTCTCCCTGCTCAGGCAAAGCCAACACTGGCGCAGTAGTCAACATCTACTTCAGGCTTGCAAAGCCTTCCTCACACTCCTGTGACCAAACAAAAGGAACATCCTTCCCTGTCAACTTAGTCATAGGACGTGCTCTGCTCGCAAACCCCTGCACGAATCTCCTGTAGTAACCTGCCAATCCCAGAAAACTCCTGATCTCTGTGGCATTCTGTGGTCTAGACCAATCTCTGATAGCCTGAATCTTGTTCGGATCTACAGAAACCCCATATGCAGACACAATATGACCCAGAAAACCCATCTCACGCTGCCAAAAACTGCACTTGCTCCACTTAGCAAACAACTTCTGCTCCCGCAGCTTCTCCAGAACTGCCCTCAAATGCACTGCATCCTGTTCAGGACTCTTAGAATAAACCAGGATGTCGTCGATGAAAATGATGACAAACACGTCCAGAAACTCCTGAAACACGCTGTTCATCAATCTCATAAACGCTGCTGGTGCATTTTTCAACCCAAATGGCATCGCCACGAACTCATAAACCCATACCTCGTCCTTCTATTTGATGAACAACACCGAAGTTCCCCACGGTGAAGTGATAAGACGTAAAAATCCCCTATTTTCTTCCTCAGCTCTACTAGACTAAAAATCAAGTATGATGATATCAACTCACCACCACCCGGATATCAACACCTCTTGTCCATCCAAGAACCTCTAGTAACTTGTCTCTTAAGGAAACTTCAACAAGATAGCTTATTACAAAATTAGCTTCCCGCTTAGCAATTCTCCACAACAAGTCATCAATACGAGCGTAATAAAACAAACAAGTACCATACGGTAGCATATTCCGATTCGCTGTATAATATGCTTTGCAGGCCGCCAACTCAACCTACTAGAATTATTCCCTCCAACAAGCTTACCAAAACCATGAATCTAGCAACCCTGACCATCTCCAATGAACTTCATCCAACATCGTCGCAACGATTAGTTACTGGCTCAAACCCGCTGCAACTCCCCTTCCCGGGACTCCAGCACCACCGGCCGCACGATCCTGGCGCAACAGCCATACATTCATGACCGCTCCGGTCATAAAACCCTGACCCACTGGTCAACACATCCAAAACTTGAGATTAAACCACCATCACTCTCTCGAGGTCTACATTCAGTCGTTATGTTTATACTCACGTCCTAGGCATTGCTTGCTCCCAACTCTTCCACCCTTAGGTCGCAACCTTCGAGCCATACCAATCTCACTCTCA